>NC_139941.1:15930433-16108490 GCF_963454915.1 Gymnoscopelus microlampas
CTGGGTGCATCACAGACCATGCAAAGAATGATGCTGATGTGCTCATTGTCCAAACCGCCATTGCCTCAGCCTTTACATTACATTACATTACAGTCATTTAGCAGACGCTTTTATCCAAAGCGACTTACAATAAGTGCAATCAACAAAGGTAGGGAACGAAAGCTACTAATCACCAGAGGTTATAAGTGCATTTTCTGCAATAACAAGCAACCAAGAGCATACCTAGCGCTAAGGTAAAAGTGCAATATATCAGCTACCTATTTCCTTAAACAGAACCTATTTCCTTAAACAGCCAGAACCAAAGACACGGTCCTAGTAGGAGATGATACAGATGTATTAGTACTCTTGTTACATCAGGCTGATCCAAATGCACAGGAACTGTTTCTGGCACCAGAATCAAAGAAAGGAACAAAAGCAAGAAGGATATGGTGCATAAAGCAGACAAAAGAACTACATGGTCCAAATGTGTGTGATAATCTCCTCTTCATCCATGCTATTTTAGGCTATGATTCAACTTCTCGTCTATTTGGCTTGGGAAAGGGATTGGCACTGAAAAAAGTAAAAACTGACTCTAGCTTTCTCAAACAAGCTAAGGTGTTCAGCCTGTCAGAGGAAAAGGTCGGAAAAGGAATCATCGTTGCAGCAGGTGAAAAGGCTCTAGTCTCACTGTATGGGGGTGACAAAGATGAATCGCTGGATATGCTGAGACACAGGCGATTCTGTGAGAAAGTATCGAGGACAACCTCTCCAGTGGAACCTCAAACTCTTCCACCAACATCATCAGCTGTGAAGTTCCACAGTCTCTGTGTGTTCTACCAGATCCATGAATGGAAAGGAACAAGTGAAAGCATGAGTCCAGAAGACTGGGGATGGCATGTTAAAGGGGGTAGATTCATGCCAATAATGACTGATCAGCCTGCAGGACCACCAGAATTACTTGATGTGGTCTGCTGTAGCTGCAAGAAAGACTGCAGCACGAAGAGATGCACATGCAAAAAACATGGACTCCCTTGCACTGCCATACAGTATGCGGAAAATGTCGTGGTACTAGCTGTACAAATTCCCAGTTGCCTGATTTATCTGATGACTATGATCCAGAGCGGAAGAACTAAGCACAACAAGAATTGAAATAGGGGGTGCAAGAACAAATAATCATACTAAAGGAGTTGAGGATCACGTTTGAACAATAAAATAAACAAAAAACACATAAAGAAAACATAAGAAAAAAACACAAAAAGAACCTCCCCTGTTGTTGCTACCTTGTCGTGGTGGGGAGGCTTGTGTGCCTCTGTGACCCTGAGGACTATAACGATGGGGGTTATACCCCCGGCCGGTACAACCAAGCCGGGCAGGTTTCAGGTTAGAGGCCAGTCCAAAAGCAGCATTGCCATCAACCGTTAGCAGTAGGATGGTTGGAGGAAGATTTGACGGATTTATGCATTTGTCATACTGTACATATGAATGGTGTTTTTGATGTTATTCTATGAAGTCACAATATTTCGATGAAATGGTTCATGAAAGTCTGATCAGTGTGTTTGATATCATTAACAAACAACAATGTAAATATAATACATTTTGGGGGAAAGCAATTTTCGTGATATGCAAATTTGGGCATATTCAATATATATTAAGCTAATTTGCATATTCAAATTAGGTTTCAAAGAAACTTGTAATACAAAAAAGTTTAGTTTTCATGTTAAGATTCATTGTGGAAAGTTTCATTGTGATAGGACAAAAGAAAAAAAAAGCCCATGAGGGTGTTTAGTTTTCTTGAGGTATTAGTGCACATCTTGAATTGATGAGAATTAAACATATTTCCGCATCTAGGATTTCTTAGGACTTTTAGTATGTTGTTCTAGACACCTCATAGAAATGATATCTGTTGAAAAAAAAACTATTTTAATTAGTCTGTCTGGAAATGCTACTTTGCCTGGACTAAAACACACCATGTCATTTACAACTAAACATTGCTCTCAAGAATGTTTTTGAAAACATTTGAAGCGAGAAATAGACAATGCAGTGACCAAAAATGTATTCTATTTGATCTGCTACACTTCCTTGTTTTCCGAGGCGACCGTGTCCGTCCAGCGCAACACTTATGAAATACTTCATTGCCGTAAGCAAGGAAATTTGTTGTTGTTGTTTTGTTGTTACTTTTGGGTCAATTTATTCATTTATTTATTAAGTAGCCGTGTAATAAGCGGGATAATTGACAGATAGCGGTCAATATTGATAAATACATCCCTTCATGGTGATTAGACACCTCCGCTAGGCGTCGGTGCCTAATCACCCTGTCGGGATTTATTTATCAATAATGACCGTTATCCCTTGCTTATTCCATGTGAACCTGTGTTCAAATGGATTGAATGTATAGTGTAGCTCTTGTTAATATACTATAAAACCCATAGACACACTTTCACTTAAAAAAACAGGTTTCACATATAGCGAAAACAGCAGATCTACAAGCTCACAGCGTGTTGTGAGCTTGTAGATCGGCTATTTTCGCTACTTTTGTCTGACACTGTCATATACGACGAATTAGGACATACATTTACGGGGGGAAAAACACAAACAAACATGAAAAGTTGAAATACGAGGTTTCTGCCTGGGCAGCGGTGACAGGAGACAGTGCATTAAAAGAGTTTCCCTGTTTCCTCCTTCGAATCATTTCTTGCTAAAATGTGCTCAAAGCTCTTCCATCATGAGGGGGAACGTCGACTGTACACCGCGCCTCCGTATCGGTGATATTTCACTTGAAGGGTAACAAATTACTTGAAAAAATGTGAAGATAAAAGTCAACGAGCTCGGAAGGACCACCTGGAGATAAAGTTAATGATTTGTGTCTAGGCGGAGAGCATATTGTTTTCACGCAGCCTAACAAAAGCTGCTCCGCTCGCTTGTGCAGACACCGGCTGATAAGCAGGAAAAGGCGGTTGTATAGAGTATATGGGTGGGAGGGGGGGTTGGGTGTCTGTCGAGAGATGCTTCCACCATGCGTCACTTAAGTAACCAATTTAATAGTTCTAGACATCCTCCCGCACCGTCTCTCACGACTCGGGCTCGGGGTAAACTCGTGTTCAACATTGCAGCGGTGTAAACATTCATTGCGACACATGTGCAAACACTGGGTCTTGATTAGCCGGCGTGACTAGTGACCTCTATCAATATGTAAATGACTTAAATGGATGCATTTTCCCCTAGAATATAATCAGGGCCTGTGCCATGTTCTAGCTAGCATACTGTGTAGACTAGTACGTGGCTTGGGACTCTCTCTCTCTCCCTCTCGCTCCCCCCCTCTCTTGCTCCCTCTCTCTCCCTCTCTCTCTCTCCCCCTCTCTCTCTCCCCCCCCGCCCCCCCTCTCTCTCTCTCTCTCTCTCCCGCCCCCTCTCTCTCTCTCTCTCTCTCTCTCTCTCTCTCTCTCTCTCTCTCTCTCTCTCTCTCGCTCTCTCTCTCTCTCTCTCTCTCTCTCTCTCTCTCTCTCTCTCCCTCTCTATCCCCCTCTCCCCCCCTCTCTCTCCTCTCTCTCTCTCTCTCTCTCTCTCTCTCTCTCTCTCTCTCTCTCTCTCTGTCTCTCTCTCTGCCCCCCCCCCCCCTCTCTCTCTCTCTCTCTCTCTCTCTCTCTCTCTCTCTCTCTCTCTGTCTCTCTCTCTGCCCCCCCCCCCCTCTCTCTCTCTCTCTCTCTCTGTCTCTCTCTCTGCCCCCCCCCCTCTCTCTCTCTCTCTCTCTCTCTCTCTCTCTCTCTCTCTCTCTGTCTCCCTCCCTCCCTCCATCAAGCCATCAAGCCATCATCTCAGCCAGAGCGCTCCTGCATTATTTACATGTTTATGATTAGTTAAGCTTCACATGGCGCTCCCATCTGCTGGGAGAGTGGCATGGAGAAATGCAGTGCCACATTATTAGCTCTATTTGCCTTCTGGTGGCAAACAGAAAAAGAAGACCGAGAGTAAGCAAACGAATAGGCTACATAGGTATAGCCTAATAGCTATAGCTTAACGTGTGGCTGTCTTGCATGGAGGTCCCGGACATTAAACTAAATCGAAGGAATAATGTGCAATTATTGTGTCTATGCGTCAGAATGTTGGGCCTCATTAAGCGTTCTATGACTCAACACTGGTGTTTAAAAACCATTCCCGGCTCCAGATGGTGCTCTATAGCCTGTCTGATGAGCCCTTCCATAAAAGCCTCCCGAGGACCACACATACAGCATGTGGATCTCAGCGGAACGCCTACTGTGTGTGCTTGCTACTGAACATATGTACACTGGCATGCACAAATGTCACTGCTACACACACACACACGCCTTCCCGTGTTGAAAGATTTGTATAGTAGCAAATAAGCATGTCTGTGGTTAGAAACACTGTGGTTGTTCTGCAGCAGGGGGTTCTCAAATTGGGGTTCCGGGCAGTGTTGCCAGATTCTGTGAGAGAAACAAGCAACCAGGTCTAGGAAAACCAGCCCAAAAGAAGCGACTATGGGCCACATGAGCACTTTAACATATACATCAGCTATTTGAAAATAGCAGATCTACAAGCTCACAACTCGTCGCGATGCGTAGATCTGGCAACCCTGGTTTCGGGACCGAAAATGAGTTAATGCAGCGTCAAAATCAGTTTAACCGCTTTGACCCTATACATTGGCTATTTAAAAAATAGCTGATCTACATGCACACAATCTGTCGTGAAGGGAGGCGTGGTGAGTTTGTAGATCTGCTATTTTCAAAACATCTAGTATTTGGAATATTTTTTGAACATTTAAAAAGCACTAATCTTGAATGGGTGGCACAAAATCCCTGGAACAAAATATTGTCTGATGGGGGTCTCCGGTCTACAGACAAATACATATTAATTTGGGGGTCCTTGACATTTAGCGACACCCACAGTCACCCACAGTCACAATACCAGAGGGAGCGTTAACAACAATTTGGTACCACCCACCCATAAAACAAACATGGGCAAATTCTCCTTCTACAGCACTGCCACCCATGGATTGGAATAGTCTAACCCCATCCCTCAAAAAATGCAGTTCGCTGGGCTCATTTAAAAGAGCCTTAAAAAATCACCTTTCAGGAGGCCAAAAGAGGAGGTAGTACCATTTTCCTGTTAGACAGCTGACCCCCACCCCCCCCCCCCCTGTTCTTGTACATATCTTTTCCCCCCTTTTTTATTTATTTTTGTTGTACATAGTGTAATTTTTTTTGCTGTTTTTCTGTAATGATATTCGAACTGTGGTGCCACTATATATGTCTATGAATTGAATACCAAGGCCCTCATTGGAAACAAGTCCGCAAGGACTTTTATGAACGGACCTGTTAGACAAAGTATTTTAAATGTAACTGTGCTGTTTTACATTTTTTGCCTAATAAAATATTCAAATCAAATCAAATCAAACATGAAAACAATGTTAGAAGTACTGTTCTGAATAACAAATAATAGAGGGAATTTGTTCAGAGAGAGTTTTTACATTTGCTGTCTTTGTTCCAGACATGTGACTGAAGCTGGTCGCCACACGGTCACGAATGGGTGAGGAAAACGTAACCACTTGAACCCCATAGCCTCCCTATTGTGGGGGGAACGTGTTGTGAGCTTGTACATCGGCTATTGTAGGCGAAGAGATTTGGTGCAGAGGGAATAAAGAGCGCAGTACAGCGGCAACTCATGTCCAGTTTACTCAGATAGAGGGTTTGAGTGGTTAATAGACTTGGTAAATCCTGAATAAGGTTGTTCCACACACTAGATTGATTCATCCCATGGAGGTGGGATTTTCCTGTCGGAAGCAGATCCTCCCAAAATAGATTATTTGGGGGGGTCCCCAGATGGTTAGCTTAATGTGCAACATTGTTATCTCACTCAACAGTAAACAAACCAACATATAGTATAAGTGCATACAGGCTATCTGCACATTTATAAAGTGACAATTTAATGACTTTTAAGACCTTTAATTGGCCAAATTCAGGGACGTGCACAGATAGACTATAGGTGGTGCTAGAGCACCTGCCCTTTGCCCTCTTGACCAGAAGTGCCCTTTTGATAGTTTACAGCAGGGGTCTTCAACAGGGGGTCCGGGACCCCTAGGGGGTCCTCAGAGTTACTACAGGGGGTCCGCCAAATCTTTATGTGATAGGATTTTTCTTTTTACCATAACCACTCGAAACCTAGCATCCCTTTTCTGAGGAGAACTTTAGCCAAAAATAGCCGATCTACAAGCCCACAACGCCTCGCGCTGCGAGGCGTTGTGGGCTTGTTGATCGGCTATTTTTGGCAAAGAGGTATAGGTGTAGAGGGAAAAAAGAGCAGACCAAGTCAACAAAAAAAAGTATAATTTACTTGAGCACCTGCCCCTCAAAATGTCTGTGCACGCCAATGGCCAAATTGACAATTACTACGTAAGAATGTGGCAAACATTGTGAAAATAGCCGATCTACAAGCTCGGCTTTTTTCACAATATGTATCTGTGGAGCCGAGTCAAACTAAATGTAATGCCTGCAATTTCAAGTGCTTGTCAGGTGGGGGGTCCCCAGTTCTCACATTATTATTTTAGGGGTCGCGGCCTGAAAAGTTTGGGAACCCTTGCTCTAAAAGCCCGATTTATACTCAGTCAAATAACAGATTGACAAGTGCACAATGCGTCTGGTGTGTACAGTATGACGCGTTGTGAGCTTGTGGATTTGCTATTTTCTGCCGCGCCACACCGCTGTACAAGGGAGAATAAATGTGTTATACGCTGTAAGGGGTTGATACAATCAGGTGTTCCTGGTGCGCTTCACTCGCCCCTGTAATATATTTGTTCATCCCATATGTTTTTGATAAGAGAGAATAAGGCTTGCCAACACCAAGGTGTTGACAGAAAACAGCGTGCAGACACGCTGAGCTCCCACACTCACTTAATGTGGGTTATCGACTGTTGTCGAGGCTTTTTTCTCCTCATTGACAGAGATGAACAGTGAAGGGGAGACACGGATCAAAGTCATTCGACAGGATGTTATCATTAGCTAGCTACTGTAGCTCCATAGACAGTTCTTTCTAAAGGCAGTGGATGAAGACGTCAGACAAAATGGGTGAAGGAAACGTTATTATGCTGTCGAGCTGCTCTCAACGCCTCCCCCCACTTCCTTTACACTATATAACCTCGCCCGAATCATGTCAAACCTTAATCACACCAACAGGGCATAGACTTAATTTGACTTAATTTCATATATCCTCCCAGGCAGTGTTGATTTCATCGACTAAAACTGTGACGAAAAAGGTTTTGTCGACTACCTTTTTTTCACTGACGAAAACTAAATAAAAACTAAGCTACGATGACTAAAACTAAGATTAAATATAATTATCAATTTCGTCAACAAATAAAAACTAGACCAGTAGAACTAAAAGACAAGTCATTTTATGTTCGGTTGCGCTCGGGTGTTGTGCTCTGAAAATAGCCGATCTACAAGCTCACAACGCGTCGCACTGTGACGTGTTGTGAGCTTGTAGATCGGCTATTTTCAGCATGCGACCAAGTGTAAAATCAGCCATTACGACGCCATCAAGGCACCGCCAGAATGCATTTTTTGTCGACTAAATCAACTGTAGATTTAGTCGACTATAATCTTATGATGTTATTATTTTATTACTATATAAAAATATAATAATAAATAAATATAAATATATATAAAACATTTCAGATGTAAACTAAATGGAAAAGACTATGTATGATTAAAACTAAATAAAAATGTGCTGTCAAAATCAACACTGCTGCCAAGCTGTGTTACCCAGGGCTGTGTGGGGTGCGGCCGTTGGGACACAAGGAAGCTGCGGGGGGGGGGGGGGGGGGGGGGAATAGTCTGTACGACGTGCAGTATGGGGCTTAGGTGAAAGCGCTTTTAGAGATGCACTTTATGGAGCCCCCTCAGCATGCGATTCCGATTGGGGGATGATTGGAGGTTGTGTTGATGATATACTGCATTTTTCGTAAGAAATAGGCCCCGCCCACACATCCTTGAAGGCAATTACAGGCAACTAGTAGTATGGTTTCAAAGCCCTGTTTAACAGTCAGCATATTTGTACCTAATTTGGTGGGGAAAAAAAAGAAAAGTCATGTTTCTGCAACAAACGGTGACATTTGCAGCATTTGCGGTTCACCCTATGGGTGTAAGTGAAATAGCTTTCGGCTCTTTTTGTTGCTTAGAGGCCCCTTAATGTGTGATTCAAATTTGAGGTAGATCGGATGTTCATTAGCTCTGTGCAGACAACACACACACACGCACGCACGAACGCACGCACGCATGCACACACACACACACACACACACACGCACACCCTAGACAGCTAGCCTCTTGCAGAACCACACCGTTAAAAAAAAAGCTATGCGTTTCCCATTATCTCCTGTGCTGCCTTCATGGCTCGTTGGTTATACCTTCGGCTTGTGGTCGGTTGCAGTCAATCCATTATGATTGTGGCAACACTACACTCAACCTCTCGCTCCCAAAGACCATTTCCTCCCCTAGAAAGCCTTTTGGGGTGAAATCTGACGCAGCTTCCAACTCTTCTCCTCGGGGTGTGACTTGGGAGCTGTTGTAGTCATTGATTGGTATTTGTCCTTCCCTCCCTTCCTGAGAGGCTGCCTGCCCCCCGAGGGAGGCAGCTGTTACACCACAACTGGCCAGAGGGGACCGTTCAAGGGCAATCAGAGCAAAAAGACTCAGCATAGCACACTTAGATGGGAGTGTATTGTCTGGCATTTTGCACCAAAGCCAAAATCTTTGACTGCAGCCAAATCCGACCTGATGTTTAGGACTGAAATGTCACACAAAAACTAGCCTCGATCTCCAGGCTTTTATTGTTTAGTTTTGCTAAAAAATAAAAGCCTGGATCAGCGCGTCAGTGTACCCGGTATAGGAAGTGTTTCATTTCCCCAACCAACCAGAGTGCAGTGGGCGTCGCTCCTAATGTTATGTTGGATGTCGGACAGATCGGCGAACCAATGGGATCAGGCGCATTCTCTCCGCGCTGATTTTAAAACCCGCCCCTCTATACACGAAAGCAGGAAGGCTAGTGCAGCCTACACAAAAACGAATAGAATACGCACATCACTTGGTTGAGGTGCTGGGTTTGGAAAGTATATCATGAAGAAAAAGAATAAACCTGCACACTCATCTGCTCCGATGTCAATTAATGGCAACGTTTTGAGCAAAATGAATCCAAAATAGCAAAAATAGACGATCTTGTAAATGGGCTATTTTTCACTGCATGTAAAAAGTACGAAATGGGGTTTAATCCATTAAGACCTGGAACGCATCTGTGTCATTTTTTTTAATTTGAGGTAAAATGCATTTTACACTTTGGCTATTAAAAAATAGCTGCTGAAAAATCGTGAAAACGTGTGCAAATCTTTGAATATTCATTCTTTTAAAGCAAACATTTTTATCTCAAATCTTTGCTTCTGGGGGTCCCTGGAACAAACTATTTTGAGATGGAGGTCGGCGGCCAAATACATATAATTTTGGGCTTAAAAAGTTTGAGCACCACTGATATAGAAACATAGCCTGGTAAACCCTCCCTCCAGAAATCTCATTTCCATTTGATTTCTGGAGTGAGTCTGGCCTGATCCGCCTTTCTGCAATATTGGCTCTGTACGCCAAAGGGACGAGCCTATCAGCGTCGTTGCTCATCGTTCTGTGATTGACAGCGACAGTTGGCCAATCAGGTGGCGAGTTCGAGTGAGCCCGAATGAAGCCGAGTGCAGCCTGAGTGCCTCCGACAAAAGACGAACGGCAGCCATTGTTGTTGTCCGAGTGCCTTCACTGTTTACTGTCGTTTTTAAAACGGTCTCAAACTTCTTTTTTGAGGCACGGAATTTACTATTAAGATATCGTTTGGATAGAATTTCGTTGTTTAACTTCATATATGTGGTCAATTAATCATGACAGAGCCTATTTAAAAATATAAATTTAGAGAACCGGCAGGGGCGGGGAGTGACACGCATGTATCCCAATAAGGCAACCTATTTTGGGCATGGCCGTCTCAAAAGTCCCGTTGCGTCACATAGTCTGGAGGTGGTAAAAATGAACTGCTGATTGGCTGAAGGGGAAAAACGATCATTGGTTGAAGGGGTTGTCAGTCAACGGTATTACTCCCGCCCAACTCCAGCCCACAGCCAATATTGCAGAAAGGCGGATCAGGCCAGACTCACTCCTGAAATCAATTGGAAATGAGATTTCTGGAGAGAGGGTTTACCAGGCTAATAGAAACATGCGTTTTTCAGAAAACTATTAGCAGACTCTTTGTAGAATCGGCTTCAGGTCTTCATGGGTTAAGTGGTTGAATGAGAGGTTTTCTTCAACGCACGTGTTTTTGGTATACTGGTAAAATTGCAACAATATTGGATATCTTCGTTGTTTACAATACCAAAGCGCCTCAACCGGAAAACATGGGGTGAAAACAAGTGCCACTAATAGTGAGAGGGTGACTGACTCCATGCAAACAGTGAGGGTGTGTACTGTATGTGTGAGTCTTCTGGGTGTTCCATCATGGAAGAGTCCCATCCATTACACATGACTAGTGCCAGGGTTCAGCCAGAGGGGAGACACAAAGTGGTGACATTTGAGTGCTAGCACCTCGTACTGTATGTTCTAAAGAACACAGGGACTGACCTGGATATATCCAGGGTGAAACCTTTCATCAACATAGTCCCACGTGGAAATCAAACAGAAGTTTATTACCTTAGCTTTACTGTATGGAACATACGACAGGGTTCAGCCAGAGGGGAGAACACAAAAGTGGTGACATTTGAGTGCTATACCACCTTGTATGTTCTAAAGAACACAGGGGCTGACCTGGATATTCAGGATGAAACCTTTCCTCAACATACTGTAGTCCCACGTGGAAATCAACATAAGATGTTTATTGTTAGTGTATGGAACATACAACGACATTTTGTTGAATGCATCCACAAATAGCAGCATCAACAAAGGAATACAGATAGAGCAACATTATGCACATAAACCGTTCGTCCGTCATAGTCTAGTCATCATAGTGTGTTGTCAAATAAACCCATTAAGACCTGAGGCGATTCTTAAAAGTGGTCTAATTCCTAACAGTTTTTTGAAAAAAAAGAAAAGAAAAAAGTTTTCTCGATTTTTAAAAAATAGCCAAGGAAATCTAAAGTGACACAGATGCGTTCCAGGTCTTAATGGGTTAAAACATCCATAGTACAGTTAAAAGTAAAATTCTTGAAATCTTAAAATATTAGAATATTAAATCATTCACTGCCAGACTTATTTCTGCGGCGTTGTAACAGCATGTTGAAAATAGCATGTCTCGTTAAATGAAGGGCAAAAAAAGATACAGCTGTTTTCATGAAAAAAGCTAAACAGGACGTGGACGGAGGCGGAACATCTTCGGATGACGTTGTTTTCGGATCCTCATGAGTGGAAAGTGAAAGTGCTATCTTTTATAAAACTAAAAGACTAAAAAAAAAATGTCGTCATAAGCCGCCCTTGGCGGTGTGATGGGCTTTTGGACGATGTCTTGTCATGAGTCGTCCTTGGCAGTGAATTAAATGAATGCATTAAAATAAGGGGAGACCACGGGGAACCATCCACTAGGTACAATATTGCACTTGCCCAATAGGCCATATTGCACTTGGCATCATAAACAAAGAGAGTGTATGTGTGTGTGTGGGAGACATGGGACTTTCACTCTGTGATTTGTCCTTTTTGATGTATTTGTGTGAAAGCACTGCAAAGCTAAACCGGTTTTGCCATGGAGAGAGAGAGATACCTCAGGTGTTATCCAGATGCAGACCGATCGTGCATAGTACAAGCATCGCCGTTGAGTTGTGAGAGGCGAGGAAAAACCAACAGTACTTGAGGGGGAGTATTGATCACTTTTTTGTTGACACGTATACCTATTTTACTCCGCAGCATGGGGGGGTATTCAGCCCTCCAACCAAACCGACTCACCAGAGACCTCCTTATGTTTATACTGGCCCTCGGCAGCAAAACAATGAGCGCAGGCACACACACACACAAAAAGAATACGCTTCGAGAGGAGGGGGAGGCATGTTTGGAAATATCGAGATCGGTTTATTTATTTCTTTATCTAAATGAGGAGCAATGGCTTAATCTGCCTTCACTCATACCTTCAAAAACCAACACATCTGGTCCTTTTTAGAGTTGTCTTTATCCCATTAAGACCGGGGACGCATCTGCGTCTCATTTTAAGATTTCTTTGGGCTATTCAAAAATAGCAGATCTACAAGCTCATAGCGCGGCACCGAGTGCCGCGCTACGAGCTTGTAGATCTGCTATTTTTGAAAAAAATCTTGGAAAAAAAATGTTTTAGATTTTTTTCAAAATTTTTCAATTTTTTTCAAAATTTTTCAAAATTTTTCAAAATTTCAAAACTTTCAAAAAACCTCAGGTCTTAATGGGTTATATGCGCTTGCAGATGAAAGCGGGGCAGGATTCGCGCGGCTTCAGAACCCTCCCGCTTGCAAATTCGAGGATGACAGGATTCCTCTTGCCAGCGTCAATTATGAATGACAGGCTTTTATCTTCCTGCCAGCTAATTAGGTGAGCCGATGCTGTGCAACGCTCGCACCGCGTTGGCCCTCCCCGTCTCCGTCTCCTTTTTTTTTTCGTTCTCTCCATATAATACCTGAATCCAAGCACTTTCCAAAGTGCCATTAAAAAAAGAAGTGGAATAACAGGGTCTGTGAACTGGGCCAGGCAGACATTATGTGAGTTCACACGAGTTTAGAACAAAGCCATGCATTATACCAAGAAGATGTTTGAAAGGAATCACCTTCACGGATAGACTTAACTCAACCCAACCTTTCCTCGATCAGGGCCAGTGGTGCAAAGTAACTAAGTACATGTACTCAAGTACCGTACTTAAGTACACTTTTGAGGTACTTTTTCTTTACTGGAGTATTTCCAATTGTCTGTACTTTTACTTCTACTCCATTACATCTCAGAGGCAAATGTTGCACTATAGCCCTATTTTGTACCTAGGATATTTGAAAATAGCCGATCTACAAGCTCACAACGCGTCGCGATGCGACGTGTTAGTACTTTTACTTTTGATAATTGAAGTACATTTTGATACCAACACGTTTGTACTTTTACTCAAGTAAATTTTGAATTCCAGCCTTTGACTTGTAACAGAGTACTTCTACATTGCAGTATTGATACTTTTACTTATACGTAAAACATTTGAGTACTTTCCCCTACCACTGATTAGTGCCCGCTTGGAAACCTCGAAAGCGTTCAGACGGCCCACCTGACTGCTGTGTTAAGTGGTCAGGTGGGTGGAGCCTAGTGCCATGTTTATTTTAGTGATGAATCACTCGATTGTGCTCTAGCTTGGATTCATGGTATTTCATAGTACTGTATATCGCCGGACCCTCCAGCGTAAAAGTTGGCGGCAGGATTTGAATACACTTGCCCACACATACTATAGTGAATATTAATATCGGACTACATTGTACGCTTGAGTGCCCTTGATCCCTCCTTGCCTTGCCATCTTTCTTGTGACCACTTAACTGCTGAGACACATGCTCGTTGCCATGTCACATGGCTACTATTAGGGCTTGTGGCTGATTTAGAGAAGTGGAAGCCTCCGGAAGCTTCTATCTAACAGCTCATTTTTACTGTAATATCGCAGCTGGTATAAGGGATTTGAATACATCTCTCTGAAGGCCCCCACTTGAAAGGAGAGTGGCGGGGTCCACTGTTGAGATAGGCAAAAGAATCTGGGGGGGGGTGGGGGGGTTTTGTGGGGGAGGGGTCAAATCGGCTGGATCCAATTAGTTCTCTCCGACAGCGTCCTGGGCAGTTGTCCTGGGCACGACGATAAACTGCAACCGCAGGCTGCAGAGAGGTAGCCCCTTACCTCAGCAAGGGCCCTTTGGCAAAGGAAATGTCCCTACTGACAGACCTGGTCCTTCTGCATGCTTGTATGGTACGTCCGATGGTACCCAGTCTAGCCAACACATCGGATAGGAGAGGGAAACTCTGATTCCAAACCACCTGCTGCCTGGCAGGTCATTCCTCTTAGGAACAGGCTAGGAGAAGGCAACTCTGACCCCAAAATCCACCTGCTGCCTTGTAGGCTAGGTCTTTTTAGGCAAAGGCTAGGAGATGCCCACTCCGAATAACAAAGCTGCACCTTCTTGGGCCGCCCTACACGTGGCAGTTTCTGCACCTGTTGGGCAATGACCCTCTGAAGGAGAGAGGGTGGTGAGAGGACTGCACGACCGCTCAACACCTAAAACAATCTTTGTGCTGGTAAGACATGCAGGTATCCTGCCCAAGGCACCTGACATCCACTCCAGCCCATACCCCCCCCCCAAGTCCTGCGGCGATGGAGAAGTGGCGACGGGAGCAGGCAGAGGATGTTGCTCGGAGCTTCTAGCCATGACTCTGCACGTAGGCGGTTGTAGGGTGATGGCCGTCCACCGTACATCGGGGCAGATACGGTGCCCGTGTCCTCCTACAGCGACAGAGCAGCCCTATCTAGGGATGGCACTGCTCTCCCCATATGGGGAAGGGGATATAAAAGGTTCCCTAAAAAAAGCCTGCCCCAGTTTAGCCTGGTAGGCAACCGCACCTACCTGGCCATCCAATTTCAGCGGTCGAAAACAAAAGAAACAAAGAAACCCCCTAATCATCGGAGCATGGAATGTACGGACTCTGCTCGACAGAGTCGATCGACCAATGCGCCGCTCAGCCCTCATTGCCAGGATGCTTGGCCGCTACCGGATTGACATAGCTGCCCTGAGCGAGACCAGAATCGCTGGTGAGACTCAGTTCGAGGAAGTCGGAGGAGGCTACACCTTCTATTGCATAGGGAAGCCTGAAGACGACATGAGAACTTCAGGAGTTGGCTTTGCTATTCGCACAAACTTAGCAAGACAACTTGACAGCCTGCCTCGGGGCATCAGTGACCGTCTCATGACACTGCGCATCAGGATAGGAAAAGATCAATATGCAACCATCATCAGTGCCTATGCTCCCACCATGACCAATCCTGAGGATGCCAAAGAAGCCTTCTATGAAGAACTCAGCAGCCTCATCACTAAGGTTAGCCACAAGGACAAGCTCTTCTTACTCGGGGACTTCAATGCCCGAGTGGGATCAGACCATGTTACCTGGCCAAACATCCTTGGTCGCCATGGCACCGGCAATTGCAATTCCAATGGCTTACGTCTGCTGTCTCTATGTGCGCAGTATGAGCTGTCTATCACAAATACTCTCTTCCAACAAGCCCACAAATACAAGAACACCTGGATGCACCCCCGCTCCAAACAGTGGCACATGCTAGACTACGTCATAGTCCGCCAGAGAGACAGAGGTGACGTGCACATCACACGCTGCATGAGAGGTGCGGAATGCTGGTCAGACCATCGTTTACTCAGGAGCAAGATAAACATCCAGCTTGCCCAGAGGAGGAAGACAGCCCGAGACAAGCCCATTCGTAAGCTCAATGTTGGACGGTTAGTACATGACAACAATGCGCTAGAAGAAAACATCAATGAAGCGCTGCGCAGTCTTGACCCAGAGAATGAAGAAATGGAAGAACAGTGGAAGATCTTTAAGGAGAGTGTCTACACTGCTGCTGCTCACACTCTTGGTTTCGTCAAAAGGAAGCACAGAGACTGGTTTGACGAGAATGATACCGAGATTGACATCCTCATCAACAGGCTCCATGAAGCCCACAAACAACATCTTGATGATAAGGCTTGCAGCCAGAAGAAGCAGCAATACCAACAAGCCAAACAAAAGCTGCAGCAGAGGACTCGGCAGATGGAAAACAACTGGTGGGATAAGATTGCAGAAGAACTTCAGCTTGCTGCTGACATGAATGACTTTGGGTCTTTCCATGCAGGCCTGCGTGCTGTCTATGGGCCCAAAACCACTGGTTCAATTCCAGTCCGCTCCTCTGACAAGTCTGCCTTGCTCACTGACAAGAGTGACATCCTGGCACGCTGGGCAGAGCACTTCAGCGAGCTCTTAAACAGAGAGTCTTCAATTTCTGAAGAGGCAATTGCCATAATACCTCAGCTGCCAGTGAAAGTCGAACTGGCTGACCCCCCTACCAGTGCAGAGACAGTGAAAGCTATCCAACAGACCACTTCTGGAAAGGCACCGGGAGGTGATGGGTTGCCCGCAGACATCTACAAGAGAGGAGGTATGGCACTAGTAGAGAAGCTAACGTCCCTGTACCAGGTAATCTGGAAGAAGGGTGAAGTCCCTCAAGACTTCAAGGACGCATCCATAGTGCATATCTACAAGAGGAAAGGGGACAGGGCATCTTGCGATAACCATCGCGGTATAGCCCTCCTGAGCATCGCAGGAAAGATCTTGGCGAGAATCATCCTCAACCGGCTCATCAGCCATGTAGCTGAGAATGCTGTCCCTGAATCCCAATGTGGTTTCCGCGCAGGCAGAGGTACTTGTGACATGATCTTTGCCATCCGCCAGTTGCAAGAAAAGTGCAGAGAGCAGAACAAAGGCCTTTATATGGTGTTCGTCGACCTCACCAAGGCCTTTGACACAGTCAATCGTGAGGGCCTGTGGAAGATCCTTGGCAAGTTTGGCTGTCCAGATAAGTTGATCGATCTCATCGCTTCCTTTCATGATGGAATGCAAGCCAGGGTCCAAGAAAATGGTGATGCATCCGAGCCGTTCCCAGTCAGGAATGGAGTGAAGCAAGGATGCGTTCTGGCACCAACTCTCTTCTCCATCCTGTTCTCCGCAATGCTGCTAGATGCTTTCACAGACTGTGAAAGAGGTGTTTACATCCAGTTCCGCTTCAGTGGCAAACTATTCAACTTGCGGAGACTCCAGGCAAGGACCAAAGTGTTCGAGGCTCTACTGCGGGAATTCCTCTTTGCTGATGACTGTGCACTGACAGCTACCACTCCTGACGACATCCAGTACATCGTAAACCGCTTCTCAGTATCCTGTAGGCGCTTTGGTCTGACTATAAGCTTGGGGAAGACAGAGGCCATGTTTCAACCACCTCCATCAACTCTGAACCCTGCTGCGCTCACCCCACCACCAGTGACCATAGACAATACGGATCTCAAGACCGTAGAGAAGTTTTGCTACCTGGGCAGCACCATCTCTAGCAATGGATCTCTGGACAACGAGATCTCATTGCGCATCTCCAAAGCAAGCTCATCCTTTGGAAGACTGATAAAGAAGCTGTGGAAAAATCATGGTATAAAACTGAACACAAAAACTGCTGTCTACAGAGCAGTAGTTTTGAGTGCCCTACTCTACGGTTGTGAAACTTGGACAACCTACCGTCGTCACATCCAGCAACTGGAACGGTTTCACCAGAGGTGCCTGCGCTCAATATGCAACATCAAGTGGCAGGACAAGGTGTCAAATCTCAAGGTACTGCAGAAGTGTGGTCTACCCAGCGTTGAAAGCCTGATCATCAAGGCCCAGCTCCGGTGGGCAGGTCATGTTGTCCGAATGCCTGACAGCCGCATACCAAAGATGCTGCTCTACGGGCAGCTGAAAGAGGGGCAGCGTGGCCTGGGAAGACCCCTTCTCCGCTTCAGAGACACACTGAAGGCCAACCTCAGGAGCTGCAAAATTGATGCAGCAAACTGGGAGGATAAAGCTACCGACAGGGAAGGGTGGAGGCATCAAGTTACCCAAGGCATTGAGACTTTCGAACAGGCAAGAGCGGCATCAATCCAAGACAAGAGAGACCGCAGGACACGTGGACCTCTCACCTCAACACAGGACAAAACTCCCTGCAGTATCTGTGGAAGACTGTGTGTCCCAGGGATAGGGCTACGCTCCCACATGAGGAGCCACGCTAAAAGGAAATAACTGCATGTCTACTCATCCGTCGGATCGACGGGAGACTCCACCATATCGCCGGACCCTCCAGCGTAAAAGTTGGCGGCAGGATTTGAATACACTTGCCCACACATACTATAGTGAATATTAATATCGGACTACATTGTACGCTTGAGTGCCCTTGATCCCTCCTTGCCTTGCCATCTTTCTTGTGACCACTTAACTGCTGAGACACATGCTCGTTGCCATGTCACATGGCTACTATTAGGGCTTGTGGCTGATTTAGAGAAGTGGAAGCCTCCGGAAGCTTCTATCTAACAGCTCATTTTTACTGTAATATCGCAGCTGGTATAAGGGATTTGAATACATCTCTCTGAAGGCCCCCACTTGAAAGGAGAGTGGCGGGGTCCACTGTTGAGATAGGCAAAAGAATCTGGGGGGGGGTGGGGGGGTTTTGTGGGGGAGGGGTCAAATCGGCTGGATCCAATTAGTTCTCTCCGACAGCGCGGCCATGACAAGCCTCCGCGCCGCGGCGGCGGCTGGCTTCATCCTCCTCTCTCTCTCTCTCTCTCTCTCTCTCTCTCTCTCTCTCTCTCTCTCTCTCTCTCTGAAGCACACAGCCCGTCGTATCCCTGAGACTGAAGGGATGGAGGAATAATAATAGAAGAACAAACAAGTCACGACTTCCTAGGAGAACACCCACCAGATACTCATTAGGAGAGAGAACCTTACTGCCTCCCACGGGTGGGGGGGGCTGGGGGGACTCCCCCCTCTCTCTCTCTCTCCTCCCCTCCCTCTTTCTTTCTCTCTCTTCTTCTGATGAAGGCTCCTCTCTCTCCCTGTGCCTGCTAGGATTCTCCTCTGTAGCAGCTATAGCTTCATTATCATCATCACAGAGCGGTGGTGTTAAGTAACTTAAGTACATTTACATTCTAGGAACAATTTTGAGGTACTTTTACTTTACTCGAGTGTTCTCATTTTTCAATACATTATAGGCCTACTCAACATCTCTGCGTCAAAAATATTACTTTGGACTCGATTACAATTTTATTATTATTGAGAAAGTTTGTGAAAATGTGTGCAAATCTTGGAATATATATTGTTTCAAGGCGAACATGTTTAACTCAAATCTCAATTAAAATCTTGAATACATACATACTTTTAGTAATAATAGTAGGGTTTGTTATGTCTTATTGCTACTTTTAATGAAGTAACATGTGTGTAGACCACCTGCTCATAGAGGGATTTCTCTGCAGCCATGGTTTCATGTCATCTCCATCTGCTGATGGAGACGCTCTGATTGGGTGGAACCGATTCTCCCTTCTTCTGCTGGCTTTGACACTGACGGCAATTTATTTCTCTCCGCCAGAAATAAACACGGCTATTGACAGCACTTGTGATAGCATTCAATTAAACAGTTCTGAAATGTGACTGAGGTGACAGTATTCCCTCGTTCAAAGAAGCGCAAATGTGTTGTTTTTTTTGTTGGTTGTTTGTTTGTTTGTTTTGTGCGGGGGGAAAGGTACTAAAAACAACTTTCTGAGGGGTTTGGGGAATTCCTGTTCTACTGTTTATTCCTATGTAAAAGCTATTGATGTTGTTTGTTTGTTTTAAAAGGAAAGCAGCCTTAATGTTATCTGGGCAATGTCACAGGGCTCATTTTCCTTTCGCAATTTCCCGAGAGGTCAGGACAAAAAACGAATTCAGACACTGGGCTCACCTCCACGTGAGATGACTAATGGAGCCAGACTTTTTTTGGAACAGACCAACCTGCTGTACAGTAATTAATAATCAGCAGTTGCCTAATGAAGTGTTATTGGCAGAAAACTTTCTTGTCGGAATCTTTGCCCCCAGCCCCCAACCAAGACCACCCCCAAGACCCAGACTCTCATTTTTAATGCATGAAATTACACCGCCTCGAAACGTGATCAAAATACAACACTTTCAATATGGCATAATATTCATTATTGAGTGCGGAACTAAAAGAAACCCATTTTCAGACAGATAAAAGTAATTACGCGCGAGGAGAAACATATCGCCGAGCTCCCGCGGGGGCTAAAACTCTCTTTCTGGTTGTCAAGACGGTAAACAAGTGGTGAGGAAAAACGGCTGAGGGGCTGGGGGGGGGGAGATCAGTGGCCCTTTGAAGTGTTTCTATCCGTGTTTTAAACGAAGCACAGTAGCTTGTCTGTTTCCCGAAACACCACGGAACGTCTTCTAGAAGCTTCCAAGCAGCCCAGGCAGGAAGCGCCGTGGCCGTGGCCTTGGCAGGCCTCCCGGACGACCGCAGCCTTGGAATCAGGAAGCACCAGGCAACGCCTGACGGCTAATGCTTTAATTTGTCGTATGGCGGTATATTGCGTAAAATAGCAGATCTACAAGCTCGCGGCTCGTCGCGAACGCGACGCACTTTGAGCTGGTAGGTCGGCTATTTTATCGGTGCCTCCTAGACGCCGCCATACGACGAGGTATATAACCGAGGCTTTAATCCTATTCAGCAGGCTGGACGTGTAAGCGCCTCCGCCAACCTCACAGCTGTGCGTGTGCCTCTGGACGACCACCAGCTGGGCTCGACGACGGGGTATCATCCAAACTGAGGTTATGCAAAGGGTAGAAGAGATGTGTGCTTTTTAAAGGAAAATGTAATTACACTTTAGCCATTATACAAGGGCGCCTTACAGCCAGGGCTGTGTTATGCAACAGTAGCTAACAGTAAGCTTAATGTTCCTGGACCCGGCAACTTAAGAATTAACAAGCAAGCGCAACAGTACAGTGGACAAGGGGTGAGAGTCAAAGTGCAGAAATAGAGTGCAAATGTTTTATTTAAAAAATCACAAGGGCATAATGTCAGTAAAGGCAGCAAACCGGGCAGTCTCACCTGTTCTTCTACAGCACGCTAGCCTTAGAAATCATTCTCTTTTATACAGTTGAGAAGCCCCATTAACTTATTATGACGATTCTCTGACTTTATTTGATTTTAATTTCCGCTCACGGACCTCTCTCCTCTTCAACCCCCCTCCAGCGTCACAGGGAGACAATGTGTCATGAAAAGCACAGTTATTATAAAGAACCTACATGAAACACTGAGTTCATGGGGAGAAATGAATGAAAGTCGTTTTTTTCTCTCTTTGTCTTTGTTCAAGAGCTGACAAAATTAAATTTTTGAGGCAGAGACAAAGTGAACTCACTGAACTATTACCAGGCAGATAAGAACGATAACTCTGTACTTTATCTCGGCAGTCTCATTACGGATTTACAGACAACACATGCCAGAAGCCACAGAGGATTAAGGACTGTTTATGAGCTGGAATGAGAGGAATATATGAATGCATTACTGGGGGTAAATTCATTTACCAGTGATGATTCATTGAGATATTGGATGTGTTTTAACACAGAATATCCTTACATTTTAACCCATTGAGACCTGGAACTGTGTCATTTTTAGATTTTTACACTTTGGCTATTCAAAAATAGCAGATATACAAGCTCATAGCGCGGCACCGAGTGCCGCGCTATGAGCTTGTAGATCTGCTATTTTTGAAAAATCGTGAAAATGTGTGCAAATCTTTGAAACATATATATTTTTAAAGCGAACATTTTTAACTCAATTCTTTGTTTCTGGGGGTCCCTGGAACAAAATATTTTGATGGGGGTCCGCGGCCAAATACATATCATTTTGGGGGCCCTTGACATGAAAAAGTTTGAGCATCACTGATATAGAAACATACGTTTTTAAGAATACTGTCGAGATTTAGGAGACATGTAGAATCGGCTTCAGGTCTCAATGGGTTAATGCATTCATCAATATACTTTTAGCATGAAAAAAAAAATCTTCATGTGTACTTGTATAATCTTTCATATTCATTATGTATGAAGGAGCGCCGCGGAAACCGGCGGAGAGACTAATCCAAACAGGACTGTAGCCTATGTTGTGTGCAAGCGTGCTGTGAGTTATGACTGGAGATTGCATAAACATAAAAGCCCTCGTGATGAAACTCGTGCTAAACTTGTGGCGATGTAGTTTGCACAGATCCTGCTGTTCTTTTGAGAACATCTGCTTGAAATAGTTGACAGATTGCATTACACAGATTGTTTAACCACTTTCAACCTGGTGGTCCCCGTATTAGGCTTAATTATTATAATTATGATTTAGATTAAAAAAAACAAAAATAATACAAAAAAACAGAACTACTTGTAGATAGACTATTTTCACCATTTGTTGTAAGACAAAGTGTACAGGGGCTTATGCAGTTAAAGGGAGACTGATTCTAGAAAGGTTGTATCATAAGCTCTTGTTTTCCCATGTTGGAAGTTTTCTTTTGCCAGAAGACAATTTGGCAAGTGTACATGCATGGTAATAGATACATTTCCCCTCTCTCTCTCTCTCTCTCTCTCTCTCTCTCTCTCTCTCTCTCTCTCTCTCTCTCTCTCTCTCTCTCTCACACACAAACACACACACACACACACACACACACACACACACACACACACACACGCACACACACGCACACACGCACACACGCACTCACACTCACACACACACACACACACACACACACACACACACACACACACACACACACACACACACACACACACACACACACACACTCACCAGGGAGAGCGGGCTTGCCATCATAGTGGCATCTGTTAATGAAACCAATTGGGTAGCAATAATTACACATTAAAGGAGCCAATCTCTGGGGTACCTTTTTATTTTTTACACCACCATGGAAAAAAGAAGTGATGGGAATGCAGTAGAGGATTTTTAGAGCAGTCATAACCTGCTTTAGCACAACTCCTTGCAGCAAGGCTTTTGCTGCTATAATTGCAGAACAAATCCAAGTGAGAATCCACACCCATAAGTCACAATGTGCCTTTTTGAAGTGTATTCAACCAGTTAAACCCTATATACCCAGTATATTGTTGACCAGGGTCCCCTAGGGCAGTGGTTTTCAAACTTTTCCAAGTCAAGGACCCCCAAATTGACTTGATCTTATTAGCCCGCGGACCCCCATTTGAAAAGATACTGTATGCAAGGGACCCCCATAGGAGAAGACTTTTACGACTCTAGCAGTGATTCTCAACCATTTTAATTTCAAGGACATGCATTAGGCTAGTGACCCCCATGTAATGGCATTTCTATCTCTGGGACCCCAATTCATATTGTAAAATAAATGTTAATTTAACTCTGAGAGTGTACAAATGGAACCAAATGGACCCGTTAGGGTCCATTTGGTTCCATTTGTACACTCTCAGAGTTACAGACCCATAAGGGTCCATTTGGTACCTAACTATCCATCATTTAGCTGGGGACCCCCTGGAACTCCCTCAAGGACCCCCTGGGGGTCCTCGGACCCCACTTTGAGAACCAACGCCCTAGGGGTCTGTACGTGGCCCCTCCTCCTTTTCTCTCCACACCAAATCTCATCACCGGAAAAACTTGCCAATCTACAAGCTCACAAAATGTTCACCAAATGTTCGCCTATTACGCCATGCCCAGAAAAGGGCTAACCGCTATGGCTGGTTAAATGGTCATCATTCTCCATCTTGCGTGCATTGCACAGACTTGCAGCGGGTCCAATGGGACTGATTGCGACTGGATGTTATTTGCAGGCCAAGATTATTTGGACTTTGGGCCAATATTCTGTGGGCTATCCTCAAACTTTTATTTGTGTCGGTGCCGGAGTGCCGGTCCCTTTTAAGGCATTAAGACCTGGAACGCATCCGTGTCACTTTTTCATTTGAGCTAAAAAGCATTATTTTACACTTTGGCTATTCAAAAATAGCAGATATACAAGCTCATAGCGCGGCACCGAGTGCCGCGCTACGAGCTTGTAGATCTGCTATTTTTGAAAAACATGAAAATGTGTGCAAAATATATGTGCTTTAAATGTATATATTATTTTAAAGCAAACCTTAACTCAAATCTTTGCTTCTAGGGGTCCCTGGAACTCATTTTTTTCAGATGGGGGATCACGGCCAATTTCATATCATTTTGGGGGTCCTTGACATGAAAATGTTTGAAAAACCACTGATATAGAAACATAAGTTTTTCAGAAAACCATTTAGGATTTAGAAGACATTTTGCAGAATCGGAACCTCAGGTCTTGATGGGTTAAGCTATGATGGACTCAATTTGCTGAGGATTGCTGCTAGCCTTCAGAGGAGCTGCAGATTGGAACAGTGTTTCCCCATCATCGCAGAGCCACTGGGTCATGGTTTAAAAAGTAATCCTGAAGGATGAGCGAGGGAGAAACAGCCACCCTGGCATGACCCAAAGATTGGAACCCCTCTGTTGGATCACATGCTCAGACACACACACACACACACACACACACACACACACACACACACACACACACACACACACACACACACACACACACACACACACACACACACACACACACACACACACACACACACACACACACACACACACACACACAAGCGCACACAAAAAAGCCCTTGTGGTACAGAGAGGGCAGCTGCCACTGTCAAAGCTTCCACTCTGCCTTTCTCAGTAGCATACTAAACACAGAGCATTTTGACCAGCTGCTGGGACAAATATGTGCCAGCGGTGGGGTTGTGTAGCTATGGTTCACATGACGCTCGTCTGTCACAAGCGTCATGGAACCACTTGTTCCTGGTTTGGGATTTTTTTTTACATTTACAACTCTCACATGTACATAAACGTTCAGATTTCAAATATAAAGCGCTTACCCCCGAGCCACGGATGTAGCAAGTTGAGCCGCACCGCGATAAGTACCCGTATCTCCCGGAACTCCATTGTTTTTCCTCCATTTCCCCCAACCGCACCACAGTGCCATCTATCGGTTGTCGCGGGGTTCCGGGAAACATACCTGTTTCAGAGCACCACCCAACCAATAGGGCGGCGCTGTGGCGCAGTTGAGATCATCATTGGGGGAAATGGAGAAAAAGAAGGAAAACAGAGGAAAACATGTCCGTCGCTCGGATTAAAATGCTTTTTATTGAACAATACGGGCGATACGGGTACTTATCGCGGTGCGGCTCAACTTGTTTAATTCGTGGCTCGGGGGTAAGCACTTTATATTTGAAATCTGAACATTTATGTACATGTGAGAGTTGTAAATGTAAAAAAATCGCAAACCAGGAACAAGTGGTCCCATGACTGTCATGGTATGACAGTCATGTTTAAGGGCTAGGGGTTATGGTGACTCAGGTTCATGGAGTCGGGCCATGGTTCAGAATGCCAATAGTCCCCAAGTCCAAGTCCACCAAAAAGAAAACTCTGAAACGTTCCATTTCTGCTATTGATTTGCTGAGCTCAAGCGTGAACAATCTTGATAAAAGCTGGACGTATACTATAGGCGCCATGCGTCGCTTATTGTGCGTGCCAGATGGAACATGGAATAAGGCACAGACAGGTGTTCAAAGTGGGTGCAGCCTGGGGGCGACATGCACATGTCAATTAGAAAGGAGAGGAAAAGGATAAAGGGGGAGGAAAAACATTGTTCATAGAATATGATTAACCACTTTGAATCTGGTATCTCTGAGCCTGCCTATTTTTTTTTTTCAAAATGTTTTTGTTTGCTTGTTTGCAGTCGTGGAAAGTAAAATTACTTAAGTACTGTACTGAAGTACAATTTTGAGGTATTTGTACTCTAATTGAGTATTTCCAATTTCCAATACTTTGACTTCTATTCCACTACATCTTGGATCCAAATATTGTACTTTTACTCCACTACAATTATTTGAAAACTTTAGTTACTAGTTACTTTGTAGATTTTGATTATTATTACTAAACATACATTAACCACTTCAGCCCTATATACATTTTGGCCATTTGAAAATAGCAGATCCACAAGCCAAGCTATTTTCAAAAGATTTTAATACATTTGAAACCTTGTGAAATGGGACATTCTGCATAATGAGTACTTTTACTTGTGTAACGTGTACTTTAAGTATATTTTGATACCAAAATGGCTTGTGGCACAGCCACAAGCTATGGCTATTTGTGGGTCCTCGCCATGGGAAGGTTCGGGAACCCCTGGAATAAGGCAGTCCAACGAACGTGAGTGGTGGGCAAATCCCATGCATCCACCCTGAGGCATCGCAGACTGTTTAATTATTGAGATCATTCGCTGAAATTACAGCTCGCTGTCGAGAATGAAACATCCTTCACGGAGGCACATGCCAGCTCGTCTCACAGCAGCATAATAAGCAGATACAATGCCATTCTTCTCCCCGATGTTAAATACAGACGCTGCTCTTGGCTTGGTTCCTCTTTTCTGGCGGAGTCACCACTCCTCCTGGATTAAACTTACTGTAATTAATGGTTCAATTACCAGAATCCACTGTCTTTGTGCTTAATTGCCAAAGAATCAATCGTACTCTCCTATTTACCCCCACTCTGAAGGGAGAGATCCCTGATACGAATGTGGCCGATCTGGGATTCAGTTACTGGCGTATCGAGCAGACGCTCTCAATTACACTCCCAGCATGGATACACCCCAAAAGAGTCTTTTACACCGCATAAAAAAAAAAAAACCTTAGCCGGCCAATTATACGGGCAAACCAGAGGAGCAAAACAAACTCTAGCTGATTCTAGAAAATAATTCACAGTATTCAAATCCGCTTAAGGCTTACTGCTGATTTAAAGTGTATTGCGTTTTGACACATTGGAGAAGATAAAGCTGTGCCACTAGGTTTGATGTTCATCAGGAATGTCTCTCTCTTGTCCTTTATCTCGGTTTTGCTGACAAAATTTAATGCTGCCAAAGTCTATTTGTGATGAAAGACATAACAATTTCCTCAACGTTCAACAATACGTTTGTAAATCTGTTTGTGTGTGTCTGTCTGTCTGTCTGTCTGTCTGTGTGTGTGTGTGTGTGTGTGTGTGTGTGTGTGTGTGTGTGTGTGTGTGTGTGTGTGTGTGTGTGTGTGTGTGTGTGCGTGCGTTTTCTACTATTTTTATTGGTGCTTTTCCTATTGTAAACAATAGTTCATCAAAAAAAATCACATCTTTTTACAACATACATACAAACATGATGGCATATGAACAACATTATGTATCACAAAGCCTTTACAGACATGACAATAAATAAATACATATAAAAAGCAAAACAACACAAAAAATACCGGTAGTCAATACAAAAATATTCCTCCCGCTGCAAAAAATAAATCCTTTTAAAAACAACACAATTGTCATGGTAAAATTGCAAATATAATTACTGTTAGAGCCACAGAATAGTACTGGGTAATCGAAGGAGCAAAATTAATAGGACAAAAATATAGACAATTCAGGCCTATAGTGCATCCTGGAGCCTCTGAGAAACAAGACAATGCTAGCAGGTTGTCGCCCATCCCCTGGAGGACCAATTATGCACTATGTTTGCCCTAAAGTCTGGCCATGAGACATGTGGAATGTGTGAATAAAATATCAGGTGAGACGGCCAGGATGTTAGCTCACGTCAGCGCCTGTGTGGTTAATTAGAGAAGGAACTTGGGGAGAAAATCCCTCCAAATGAAATGTTGTCAGTTTAATACGTTGAAGGCTGTTACCCGCGCCAATGTTTACTTCAAATCAAAATGAGCGTGCTTTATGAAATGACTATTAAGTGATTGCAGTTTTCATTATTTAGGCAAATGGGAAGCTATTGAAGCGAGACCCCCCCCCCCCCCACCACACACACACACACGCACACGCACACGCATACACACACACACACACACACGCACACGCACACGCACACACACACGCACACGCATACACACACACACAGTGTGATGCGGCGAAACATATATAAATAAATTAAAATAAACAAGCCAGTCTTAATATTGGTCTAAGTAATGGAAGGTGTTTGATAACGCCACGAGGCACTTTCCTAGAGCTCGAGCGCCAAATCTCTCTCCAGCCAATGTCTCGCTGCTCGTTCCCCGGGCCATGTTCTCTCCTCGCACACATGGACAGATGGCGAACAAGCCCCTTAATTAACCACACAAGCCATATGTTATACTTCGTCAAACGCTAGGTGTTGCACGGCGAAAACGGCCCGACCTACGCGCTCACAACGTGTTATGTCGTGACACGCCGTGAGCTTGTGAATCTGCGATTTTTTTCGCCCCCTATTTCTGACTATTTCTATCAGGTGATGCGGGGCAGGTGCGCATTATTTGTTTGGGGCCAGTGGTGTAAAGTAACTAAGTACATTTACTCAAGTACTGTACTTAAGTACAATTTTGAGGTATTTGTACTTTACTTGAGTATTTCCGATTTAGAATACTTTTACTTCTACTCCACTACATCTCAGAGGCAAATATTGTACTTTTACTTCACTACAATTATTTGAAAACTTTATAGTTACTAGTTACTTTTCAGACTACTAGTTACTTTTAAATTATGATATAATGAAACATACATTAACCACTTTAGCCCTATTTTATACATAGGCTATTTGAAAATAGCAGATCTACAAGCTCACAACGCGTCGCGATGCGACGCGTTGTGAGCTTGTAGATCGGCTATTTTCAAATATTTAGTACTTTTACTTTTGCTACTTGTACATTTTGATGCCAATACTTTTGTACTTTTATCCAAGTAAATTTTTAATTTTGGAATTTTACCTGTAACAGAGTATGTTTATATTGCAGTATTGGTACTTTTACTTAAGTAAAGAATTTGAGTACTTTTTCCACCACTGTTTGGGGCTGAAATGCCGCGGCAATCCCTCGGCAGTCAAAGCCGTCTGGCACCTCGAAACCTCTCAGCCTTGAAGGTCAGCTGCTCAAAGGCAATTGATACCCCTGACTCCAGCGCTTTTTTAGCTCGTCATCCGTTTTGGCAAATGGCAAGCCCGGGCTGATCAATCAAGAGCCGTCAAAAGGCCAAACAGCAGTGCTGATCCTCCCTATCGACGCGCTGGATTATAGAGGATCACCCTCTGTGGGCTCCGTGCGTGATTTGGCCATAACTCCAATGCTAGCTTGTGATGATAACGGCTAAGTTTTTTGAAAATCAAATAGTGCACATCTCTCCTCCAGACTTTCCGTTCCTCCATCAAACCCCCAAGATGCAACTTTTAGTGATTTAGTGCTGTACTCTGTTCCATCGTGCTTGGATGCTTATTTTTTTATATCAAAATCATTCTAAATACCTTCTCTATTAGCTATACCTAAAAACTGCAGTGGTGTGCGACTGCAAGTAGAGCAGAAGATTCCTTGGAGTTAATTTGAGAGCTGACTCCTGTATACCTGCTCTTCTGTAGCGAGGAGAATGATTGCTCTATTCGAAGCATTGTCACTGAAATGTGAGTGTTCAAATCATACACTCAGCGAGCATGACTTTATGGGCATTGTGTGGATATTTTGGCATTATCAAGATCCCATATTGCGTGTTCTCACTCTGCAGTCTGCACTTAACCCATTAAGGCCTGAGGCCGATTCTACAAATGTCTCCTAAATCAAAAAAACTGTTTTCTGAAAAAAAAACATATGTTTCTATATCAGTGGTGCTCAAACTTTTCCAGGTCAAGGACCCCCAAACCTATATGTATTAGGCCGCCGACCCCCATCTCAAAATATGTTGTTCCAGGGACCCCCCCAGAAGCAAAGATTTGAGTTGAAAATGTTCGCTTTAAAACAATATATATTCAAAGATTTGCACCCATTTTCACGATTTTTCAAAAATAGCAGATCTACAAGCTCATAGCGCGGCACTCGGTGCCGCGCTATGAGCTTGTAGATCTGCTATTTTTGAATAGCCCAAAGAAATCTTAAAAAGACACACAGCTGCGTTCCCGGTCTAAATGGATTAAGACAGTCTGTTCGTGCTTAACAATCAGCCATCCAGTAAAGGGTCTCATATAAGAGCTCTCTGGACGAAAGAGTGCAAGAATTCCCCCTGAATAATAAAACTACATGTCCTGGATCAGCAGATAGAAACAATATGTTTCTCTATGCTCAATATCCTCATGGATCATTTGGCTAATTCACCTTTTTCCAATTTCACTTCAATGTCGAGATGCAGAATTGTAAATGCATCATTTGCATCCATCCATCCATTTTGTTTTGTTTTGTTTTTCATGCGACTTTAATTAAGGAACACGTCAGCATTCAAGTTCATTATGTCAATGGACGTATGGAATATAAGCAATTCACGTACTGTAGCCAGCAAGGTTTTACAGACAGCATTTCATTATTTTTGCATGATTGATTTGATTGCAAAATATGCTTACATGGGTCCAAGGCCTCTTTGGGACACATACAATGAAGGGCTTTCAGGTATAAGGGACCAAATACCCGAAGGGCCCTTTTTTCTAGTCATCTTATGGCAAACAGTGTGGTAAGCATGACACTGTGCAGCTTTCCTATGAACAGTGGTGGAAAAAGTTCTAATTTTTTTTTACTTAAGTAAAAGTATCAATACTGCGTGTACTTAAAGTACCAAAAGTAGAAAGTGCTCATTGTGCAGAATGTCCCATTTCACAGGTTTTCAAATGTATACAAATCTTTTGAAAATAGCAGATCTACAAGCGACGCATTGTGAGCTCGTAGATCGGCTATTTTCAAATGGCCAATATGAATGGGTATATGAACCTATGTTGCAGTTATTAGCCACATGAACCATAGCATCCTTATTCTGGGGGTAACATTAGGCGATTCTGTGTAGAGGGAAAAAAAGGAGTGAACCTACTATAAACTCCTTGGGGACTCCGGTGTCTTTTTCATAAATAGGCTAATTCAAAAGCAGCTTGTTTTTCAGTTCAAGAGGCCTTCTAATAGACAAGGAAGTTTACAAGTTTGGCTAAACGAATTAGTCTTGAGTGGTCAACGCGGAAACAGCCCCTCATTTGCTCATGTGCTCCGCTAAAGTATCCCCGGGATTTGCATTATTTAGCTAGCGTCCGCTCATAACAAAAGCGCTCACGGTTGACACGAAAAAGCAAAGCGCCGTTCCCTGGGGAACGTGGCCCGTGTCGCATGCAGCATTGATCCGAACACGGGGAGAGCTCCAGGCAATTTGTTAAAATGAGGAACTTAAACCCACAAAACCGGCAGGAGTACTTGAATAACATAATTGCGGCTCCAGTCGACCGACATGTCATTTTCCTCAATCATGCGAAGAGTGCTCCGATGTGACGACTCCGAGGCGTTTACACACACAGCTTTCGGAGATTTCTTGGCATTTAGCCGGGGCCGGGGCCCCTGCCTTTGTCTCAGCAAATGCGGTAATCAATTTTACGTTCTTAGTCTCCTGTTTCTAATGCCCCCACCCACCAACCATCTTCCAGTCTGTTCTTGATACAGTGTGTGTGTGTGTGTGTGTGTGTGTGTGTGGAGCACTCACTCGATGGGCTTGGCTCTATCAGGTGCGTCGGGGGATCGAATGTCGGTGCTGTCAGGCGGCACGTCTCAGTGTCTTGAGAAGAATACCAGACAGTTCCTCCTACGCAGGGTTCATTTAACTCAGAGTGGGTGCAAATGGGACCGAACGGACCCGTGAGGGTCCATTTGTAGACTCTCTGAGTTAAATTAAGACTAAGGATTCCATAATATAACCTTTCTCATGCCCTCTTTCCTGTTATCTTTCAATTTTGCCTCGCCGCTGAAGACCGCGTCATTACCTTTGTGCGGGCCGGCGCGCTCGGAAAAAAAACGAGCACACGCCCTGGCTATTACGCAACAAATCCCATTTCCCAACCTTAATCAGACATAAGGGCTCACATTAAATTATTTTTTAAGACTCGTCGGCAGCCCGGATACAAAGAGGTATTAAGAGGCTTTGAGCTCTTTTCATGCCTAATCAAGGCACTTTAGGGTCGATGGCGTTATATCGGATACCTTTGAATGGATCTGGCCAATTTCACACAGATTAGAGCATATTCACAATGGAGTGTCCCCGCTCGTTCTCTTGAACGCTCCGCCGCACTGTCTTGTCTATATCCCGCGCGGCCATTTTATAATGGCAGCTAATGTCTTAGCATCGGGCTACAAATCAAGGAGGGCTCATCCAGCCAGTACTTAACTCATTTAGACCGGGAAAGATTTTTTTTGATTTCTTTGGCTATTCAAAAATAGCCTACAAGCTCGTAGCGCGGCACCGAGTGCCGCGCTACGAGCTTGTAGATCTGCTATTTTTGAAAAATCGTGAACATTTGTGCAAATCTTTAAATGTATATATTATTTTTAAAGCAAACGTTTGTAACTCAAGTCTTTGCTTCTGGGGATTCTACACATGTTTTTTTTAAATCCTAACAGTTTTTTTAAAAAACGTATATTTCTATATCACGTGGTTCTCAAACTTTTGCATGTCAAGGACCCCCCTAAATGTACGAATTTCCCGCGGACCCCCATCTCAAAGTATTTTGTCCCAGGGACCCCCGTGAAGCAAAGGTTTGAGTTAAATGTTCACGATTTTTCAAAACTAGCAGATCTACATAGCTCATGTGAGCTTGTATATCTGCTATTTTTGAATAGCCAAAGAAATCTTAAAGGAGTAGTTCACCCAAAAAATGACTTATTTTCTATCAATTGCACACCCCATGAAGCCTTGAATCCACAGATTTATTTGTGTTTTTGTCGCATTCCTAAGCTAATAATTTGATTCCCGTCTCCTACCGGCTAATGTATCCGGTAGGAGACACAAAGTAGATTATTTGTGTCTCCTACCGGAAATACACCCGGTCATCAAATTATTGTCTTAGGAATGCCACAAAAACAAAAATAAATCCATGAATTCAAGGCTTCATGGGCTGTGCAATTGATAGAAAATAAGTCATTTTTGGGGTGAACTCCTCCTTTAAAATGACACACAGACGCTCTCCCGTTCTCAATGGATTAATGGCTCTTCCTCACCATTGCTCTGCATGGCTCCGGGGCTGTGATGGAGATATCTCAAACTGCAGGGAGTCACCAACTGGGAAATCACGTACAGCCTGAATAAATAAAGCCTCGTCAATCATCACCAAGCCTGACGCGGTGTAAAATGCCTCATTAATGGCTTAATGAATCACAATATAGAGGCGTCGCCCCGTCCCTCCCCGCCTGGCGGCAATGGCTATATGTGCGTGTCACTTTTATTGATCCGGCCGCTGTGTTTTGATATACGGTCCCAATCTAATTGCACTCAGTGAAGGTTTTTATGGTGTTTGCTGGGAAGGGCATTTATATGGGGTTGCTCGAGCTCGCGACCGCGTCACGTGACTCGGTCATCGGGTTTCCTGGGACAAAAAAATTGTGCCTCTGTCATTAAAAATAACGGCCGGATGAGCTGGGAAAAAAGTGGTCAAAATGAAGGAGTACTATATGTTTCATTAATAAATCCTGCAACAAGCGAGGCTTATAGCTGCAAAATGTAACGAGGAGAGAAAAGGTTAAGAGTGTGAATACAGATGAGACATTCCATGCTGTCTGTGGTTACACGGAGCATCACCGTTGTTACGAGGATGACAAATAAATCCGTTGTTGCTGAAAGGGCTAATTCACATTTTTTTTACTGCAGTTAGAGCGTGCGATAAAACTTCCGTATACAGCAGGATAAAACAAATGTAATTAATGTATACTCTGACGGTGTCGCGCGGCGGTGTTGCGTTCTGAAAATAGCAGCCGTACAAGCTCACGGGGTGTGGCGCGTTTTATGAGCTTGTAGATCAGCTATTCGGCACGCTATTGAAAATAGCAGATCTACAAGCTCACAACGCGTCGCATCGCGTTGTGAGCTTGTAGATCTGCTATTTTCATATAGGCCAGGTATAAAATAGGGCTAAAGTGGGTAATGTATGTTTTATAATGTAATAATTTATATCTGAAAAGTAACTAAAGTTTAGAAATAATTGTAGTGGAGTAAAAGTACAACATTTGCCTCTGAGATGTAATGGAGTAGAAGTAAAAGTATAGACAATTGGAAATACTCCAATAAAGTAAAAGTACCTCAAAATACTCAAATACCTAAAAAAAAAAAGTACTTGAGTAAATGTACTCAGTTACTTTTTTTTACACCACTGCCTGTAACATTACGGGACAAATAGCGGGAAAGGCCAGCATTGCCCCGAACGTCGCGTCTTATCTGCCTTTTGCCAAGGTCATCCATAGGACTGTGTGATAGAACCCTAAGGGGTTGCTAGGGAGATATCGGGTGGTTGTGGGCAAAATGACCGAGCCCATTCCTGGAGCTATTACTCTCTCTGTCACTCATTGTCTCCACAGAAACAGTAGACAATAATGACTTTACAAATGATACTCGATTGTAGAACCACCAGCAACCATGTGAGCCAATTCCATTTCACTTTAGATAGCGCTCCCACTAATGACTTAGTAATTATTAGACATTAACGATAAGAACATCCTATAGCCCTATCCTCTGTGGTGATAATGACTGTGAATTGACAAAAGCTGCACGCGATTATTATTGACAATGCATAAGACTATTATTTCAATTATGCAACCCATTATTAAAGGCTAATCTATGTGCAATTAATCGTTTATGTGAGACGTTGTTGATACAAAAGATAACCGCATGCCTCATCTCCTCAATATCATGAGCCAGACACTCATATTTGATAAAATACACAATCCATCATTTTATAATGTCCGTTCGTTGTAATGTATAATAGTGTCAATTATGTCCATCTAATTAATAATGCCACACACATGCTGTGAGGGTGACAAACATGCTGGCACGTGCTTACTCCATCAACTCTGACACAAAATTGATACTAATATCTCACACAAATGACCTTAACCCATTAAGACCTGGAACTGTGTCATTTTTAGATTTGAGCTAAAAAGCATTATTTTACACTTTGGGCTATTCAAAAATAGCAGATATACAAGCTCATAGCGCGGCACTCAGAAGATTGTAGATCTGCTATTTTTGAAAAATCGTGAAAATGTGTGCAAATCTTTGAATATATATATTTTTAAAGCGAACATTTTTAACTCAAATCGTTGCTTCAGGGGGGGCCCTGGAACAAAATATTTTGATGGGGGTCCGCGGCCAAATACATATCATTTTGGGGGTCCTTGACATGAAAAAGATTGAACACCACTGATATAGAAACATACATTTTTCAGAAAACTGTTGAGATTCAGAATCGACTTCAGGTCTCAATGGGTTAAAACAAAGCCAAACTCTGATCTAACAAGGAGGAATTAGTATTTATTTAATAGTGCACAAAATATCAAGCAGAAGCAAACAAAATGAGTGTCCAAAGTTTATGATAGACCAGCGTTTCTTACACTTTTGCGTGTCAAGGACCCCCAAATGAATGACGTTTTTGAGCCTCGGACCCCCATCTGAAAATATTTTGTGCCAGGGACAAATGTTTCCAAACGTTCCAAATATTTCATATTTTTCAAGATTCTGTTTTAAAAATAGCAGATCTACAAGAAGCTCAAAACGCGTCACGCGCTGTGAGCTTGTATATCGGCTATATTTCAAACAGTCTACACAGTATCCAGGACCCCCTGGAACCCCCTGAAGGACCCCCTGAGGTTCCCCAGACCCTACGTTGAGGAACCACAGTGATAGACAAACAGTGAATGATGGCAACACCTACAGTATATGTTGAAGTATAGGCTGAGAAATCCCCTGAACCGTTGTTTTATTTGTATGGTTTTGGCAGTTTTTGGAGTAGTGCCGCTCCAGCCCAGGCTCTAGAGACGCTCTGCATGCCTTTATATGTTTCTCTTTGATAAAGCCATTCTTTGATGAATTGCCCACATTTTGTGTTTTGTGATGATGGAGAGTTGAATGGAGGATGGAGCCCAGCTCCATCCTCCATTCAACGTGTGTTTTTTTTGGAATATTATGTAGGCGGATTAATTATTATTTGGCTACTAATCTGTGGAAGATTTATAATTTTTTGATTCCGTCGTGCTGACAGCAGGATCATCTAATTAACCCATTAGGTTCTGAGGCCGATTAAAAAAAAGAATCGTAAAAAATATATATTCAAAGATTTGCACTCATTTTCACGATTCTTCAAAAATAGCAGATCTACAAGCTCGTAGCGCGGCACTCGGTGCTGCGCTACGAGCTTGTATATCTGCTATTTTTGAATAGCCAAAGAAATCTAAAATGACACAGATGCTTTCCCGGTCTTAAAGGGTTAATGTTAATTAAATGTAATCTATTTGTAGTGTTTCTTGAAAGGAAAAGCATGTTTTATCTCTTGCTCATTTGATTTTCCTATTTGTCTTTGCACTTTTACCTCATGCGCTAGGTATAATCTAATTAGTTGCTTGTTTGAGAAGAGAATGCACTTAAGACTTCTGGTGATTAGTCGTTTTCTTGCCTTCCCATGTTGAATGCACTTATTGTAAGTCACTTTGGATGAAAGCGTCTGCTAAATGACTGTAATGTAATGTAAATGTGTACCATACAGCTGACTTAAACCTATACTTATCTACACCAAATCTCTTCCCCGAAAATAGCCTACATGCCTACAATAGCAAAGCAACACATTGTGAGCTGCATTTGCAGACGCCAGTACACGCTACAGCTCATGTGGCTAAAAACCAACCCGAATTTGCTCTGGTTAAACTTTTATAATACATCCCAAATAATGGTCCTTCCAGCAGTTCAAAATGAAAGACTTTCATTCAGCCGGCCAATCTTTACATGACACCAACCCTCCTCAGCGGACCGTTTGAACAGGTTATGAGTTGAGAGGCAAACTGTGCTAACTTGCTCAGTGGAACTTGTTTCACGGTAGTTTTTTATAACCGCAGTGCAATGATAATACTGTAATGCAGTGCTGGAGATTGTCCCGGCGTCATTATGCCAAGTGGGTGCACTTTTGCAGTCTCGCACCAAAGCACTGTTGGATTGCTTCCCTCCTTCAATGGGGCACTGCCCCATTTGCTGTACTTCACTACCCTCTTTGGAATAGAACGAGAGATATTGTCCACTTTTTTTGTGATGCTTAGAGGAAGTATACCGCGAAAATGAGACTACAAGTGACATATTGTGTTGACTAGAGAGTGCAATCGTGTGCCTTCAAAAGAAAATCCTCCAAACATTAACCAGGGAATGAGCTATACAGTACTGTAGCTGCATAATTTATGACACTGCAATGGTGCAATGGTCTGGAGTTATTTTAGTTGTTTTTATTATTATTTTTTTTCATTTCCTCCTTTGTTTCTCCTATCTTGTTTCAAGTCTCCCCACGTCTCTCTTCTAAATATAATATACATTTCCTTTAAATCATTTTCCTTTAAACTGCTCATGCTTTCTTTTGCTGAAGGACAGGAACTAAGGAAACCGGTATTTCTCGCTGAGTATGGAGCAAACATATTTTCAGAACTTTCAGAAAAGCATTATCATACAGATATGCTTTTAAAAAATTCTGTTTATACAAAGAAACTGAACCGAACCGGTTGCTGTACCATTTTGGGGATCAGCCACCCACCGCAGTAAGGTGAGGAGGGGGTGTGAACAAGGTATCATTTTGTCATTTGCATTGGTGGAAGAAGTACTGAAATGTTTTACTTAAGTAAAAGTATCAATACCGCAATGTAGAAAGTAAAAGTCGGATATAAAACATTTCAGTAAAAGTGTAAAAGTATTGGCGTCAAAATAGACTTAACGTACCAAAAGTAAAAGTACTCAGTATGCAGAATTTCCCATTTCACAAGTTCAATATGTCAAAAATAGCTTTGCGACGCGAGCTTGTAGATTGGCTATTTTCAAATAGCCAAAGTATATAAAGGGCTGGTTAATGTACGTTTTAGTTTCTAGAGTAAAAGTATTGAAAATTGGAAATACTAAAGTAAAGTAAAAATACCTCAAAATTGTACTCAAGTACAAGTACTAGTACTTGAGTAAATGTTACATTACACCACTGGTCATTTGCTAAAGAGGAGACCTTGCTGCAATTATCTCACCATCCCCCGGCTAGAAACCACTATATGCAAAGAGAGAACCTTAGTGGCACCAAAGTGACTATGTTGGACGGAATGAAGTTAAGAGGCTGCAGCTCATTCATTATGTAGACGAGTGCTACAGAGTTGAGTAAAGAGACCTCACACACTGAATGTGGAAGTTAGAGCTAATTCCAACTTAATCTAGTTCTGGCTCCGAAGAGGGAAAGTGATAACACACACAAGGCCATATACTGTAGAACTTCTTTATGATGTTTGATATGATAGCAGAACTCTATATTTTATTGGTTGTCAGCATAGGGTCTGGGGACCCCAGTGTGTTCACAGCTAAAGGCAGTGGTGTAAAGTAACTAAGTACATGTACTCAGGTACTGTACTTAAGTGCAATTTTGAGGTATTTACTACTTTACTGGAGTATTTCCAATTTGCAGTACTTTTACTTCGACTCCACTACATCTCAGAGGCAAATATTATACTTTTACTCCAGCTGCTGTGATAGGAGAAGGATATCGAACGGAACACAACCACCCTAAAGACTAATCATTGTGTATATTCCTGCACTATATTTGCACCCAGTGATCTTGGTACATAGAAATTGATCTATTTGAAGATTCTGACTTTCAAATGTACATTTTTTGTTTTGATTGTATTGCTGTATTGTTGTATTGTGCTTTTTGCTTTGGCAATGTAAACGTATGTTTTCTCATGCCAATAAAGCCCTTTGAATTGAATTGAATTGAATTGAATACTCCACTGCAATTATTTGAACATTTTAGTTTCTAGTTACTTTTTAGATTTTGATTATTATTACAAAACATAAAAGAAACGTTAACCACTTCAGCCCTATATACATTTCGGCCATTTGAAAATAGCAGATCTACAAGCTCACAATGCGTCACGATGCATAATGAGTACTTTCTACTTTTGGTACTTTAAGTATATTTTGATACCAATACTTTTGTACTTTCACTCAAGTACATTTTGAATTCCGGACTTTTACGTGTAAGTATTTCTACATTACGGTATTGATAGTAAAAATAAGTTGAGTACTTTTTCCACCACTGGCTAAAGGATTGATAGTTTGGAACCAAATGACCCATTTGTGTCTGTAACTCCAAGGGCATGCAAATGGTATGTATGTATGTATGTATACATGTATATGTTTATATAACAGTATGTTTATACCACATGCCCTTCAAATATTAACGCGACTTAGTATACATTGCACGGAGGTGTCATTACGTGCATAGACAACTGGAAAACCCTGCATAGCCTCGCATCTCCCCCATTCACTCTAAACCATTTCGGAGGAGCGCAGTCTCAAGGGAACTGGAGCCACGTGAGGGACCACCGAGTGAGCTAAAGCGAATGAGTTGCCCTCCCGAACGTTGCGACGTTCCCTTGAGCCTACTCAGCGCCGTTTGAGTTATGTACCGATAGGCACAGAATCGTACATTTGGTTGTGGGGACTGCTCTGCTTCCGGGTTTTTCCGTGTTGCAACCGGTTACGCCCACCGTGGGACTCGCCGTACATATGCACAGGTTTTTGAGTTTTCTAGGTGACTAATGCACGGAATGAGGTGCACTGGGTCCGTACAATGTATACTACATTCTGTGAGATCTGGCTGATTGAACTAATGTATGTGAGAACAAATCATGCCGAGATGACTAAAGTAAGCCCCACGCTGTTTCCATCTTCCTAAAGGTCTACAGATGTTTCATGTCATTATGCTTCAGATAGGGATGGAAACTAATGACTTTGCCATTTCATTACTTATTCTATTGGAAAAATGAATTATAAATGGAGATGGAACGTGGTCATTGACTGAAATACATCTCCATAGAAGTGTAGATTATAATGTAGATTATGTGAAGCCAGGGTCCATTCTCCGAGATTCTCAAGGTCTAAAAACAGACGGCTTCATGTGCATGAAATTTAAATGTATTGCATAAAGATACCCTGTTTTTGGTACAATCTTTTCAAGCCACACCAAATGACAAATGACCGCTGCATAAAGAGGCAGGCTAAAAGTTACGTTTGGAATATTTATGAAGTATTTATAATGCCCGATTACTCCCTCGCTGGCAGAGATCCTACATTTAAATCATTTCTCTGATCAGAGAGATAATAATAAGTGAAGAAACTGTATCAGTCCACTGGTAGGAAAAAATACCTCAGGTTTAAACACGTGCAGCCGCTTTGTCAGTGATGCGACAATTAGTGATGCGTGAGGTTACATTTTTTTATGTTTTATTTTTTTATTCCTGCACCTGCACAACAGTTTTAATAATTTGAACCACACCAAATCTGCAAAAGTTCAGTTTATTTCAGCAGAGAAACTAAGGTGTGCTTGCTTTTAACCATTAATTCAAAATCTATGCCACACCGCGACCTAAGTTGCAGCAACATTAGTTATACAGTATGATAAACAAATCTCAATAACTTTCTCTTGCTACTTTTGCCTCAGTCATCACCTGCATTATGTGGAATTCTTCACGGCTACAGGCTACAGTTACTGCATATATATATATATTAAAAAAATACATTTCACTCTCATTCTTTCCCCTCTCCCCCATAAATTAGACAACAGAGATGTTTCAAAGCCTGGCGAAGTGCAACGAAAGCACTCGAACATCTTGGAGGAGGGTCAAAGCTGTAAGCAAGGCACTCTGCGCAAAGATGTAAATATACTTCCCTAATCACGTTGCATATGCATCACAGCTGTTAAGTTACAGTAGCATGCCTGGCAGATTCCATCTCGCTAATTTGATGGTAAAATAAATACATGAATAAATAAATAAAGAAGTAGCCGCTTCACAGGAAGTCACGTGGAAGAAAATAAATAAATAAAGGAATCCAAATTAATTTAGAGGGCTTTCCAATCAGGGATAGTGCCAATATGGTGGTAATCATGTGTGCAAATATGTAGATCCTGGGGCCCACATAACGAGATCCAAGAGTGGCTCCTTTTTTTTTTTGTCGTTGAAATGTTTATATGTTGACACCGGATTAATTGGCCACACCACTTGGGGATTTTGCGTCACCCAGCGGCTGTAGACGCTGGGCAGAGGACCAGACTATATAACAACCTTGGCCTGTGCACATTCAGCCTCCGAAGCACTTCATTTAAGCCGAGAAGCAGAAATTCCCCAGCTCCGCTTTCCATGTCTCTGCACGCGCAGTATAGCAAACTGATTTAATTTCCAACATGCATACTTACACAGGGCCATAGAATTTGATTGGTTTGAAAGCGCACACTTAACGATTCATGATCCCAAGGCTAATGTACTGTAGCCTGTGGGCGTGGACAATGACACACTATATTCATACATACAGTACATTTTCCATACGTTTTCCTTCTGTTTCGGAAAGTCGGTTGTATGATCAAAATACTCAAAAGGGGGGGGGCACGGTGGCACAGTCTGTAGCGCTGTCGTCTCCTGGGAAGGTCCTGGGTTCGATTCCCGCCGGGGACGCTGTGGGCGTGTCCTTTCCTCCGCGTCATCAGTGCCTATACCCTAGGTGGAGTTGGCGTTTCTGTGTGGACTTTGCATGTTCTCTCCGTGTCACCTAGGGTAGGTACCCTCACAAAAAACATGCAGTACTCCTGGTCTCTATACGGGAGGCATGCGATAATCCGACAGACCTTTTCTCCGACTATGTGGCATCCGCGTGCGGTTAGGGTTAGGGTGCGGGTTTGGTTCGGGTTTAGTATTGAAACGTCGGAGCGCTGCGCTGTCGGAGGAATGCGCTGTCGGACTAACGTACTGCACCCCTCTATACTGCCTCCCCATGGTCTCGCCGGGGCTGGAGGGGAAAGGAACTGGTTGGAATAACGTGGTCCTTCCACGCGCTACGTCCTACCGGGGAACCCCCCCCCCCCTGTCAGGTGATAAGAAGCGACCTGCTCATGCATTGAAGGAGGCATGAGCTCATTTCTGGCTCAGAGTTAAGGATTATACTGTGATTATACTGTGCAGGTGCATGTCATTTGGTTATGCCAGGTTGAATGAGTTAATTGCCTTTATTTTTCCTGTTACATCTTCCTTTCAAGCCAATTGAAGATTTAACCACTGGAGCTCTATACGGTACACGATGAATAGTGAACATAGCTGATCTGCAAGCACGTTGTGACATGTTGTGAGCTTTTAGAATCTAGATTGGTCCAGTGACATACCAAAAATAGGGACCTAGTAAAAAGAGAACAATATACAGTGTGTGCAAAGAAAGAAAGAAAGAAACATTGACATTAGCCTATAATCCCATTTTCTATGACTAAATGCTAGAGGATTAAGAGAAACGAGAGCACAGAACAGCAATAACGAACTTCATGATGGCTTTGACTGTGGGCCTCCGTTTCATTTGACGTGATACTGTATGTAGCCTCTTCCTGCAGTGTATCTCATTGCACTACCCCCCCCCCCACCCCCCCCCCCCCCCACCACCCCCCACTCCACCCCAGTGGCGGCTCGGATTAAAGGCTACTTCCCTAATCCTGCGAGGCCTCCTCTAATATAATGTCAAATTGATCTGTCAGCAAGGAGGCCACCGAATCTGGGACACTCTCTCTCCCTGTCCCAAAGGCACGATTAGACTGCAGTACTACTGTACTGTAACATCAGTGGAGCAACTGGTGGCTGCAGGCTGATCTCGCTACAATTAACATCGGGTTCGGGCTCGATTGGCTCCAGCTTGGTTGCGTATACAGTTGTGGATTTTTTATTTATTTTAAGTAAAAGTAGCAATACCATAATGTAGAAATACTCTGTTACAAGAGAAAGTACTGTGTTAATTTTGCTTGAGTAAACGTGCATAAGCATTGGCATCAAAATATACTTAAAAATAGAGAACCAAAGTAAAAGTACTTGTGTTTGGTACCCAACGTTGTTAAACCTTTTTTGAAAATAGCTGATCCACAAGCTCACAACGAGCTTGTGCTGGTAGATCAGCTATTTTCGAATAGCCAAAGTATAAAATAGTGCTTGAGAGACTAATGTATGTTTAAAGCTGTCGAATAATTGTGGTGGAGTAAAAAGTACTACATTTGCCTCTGAGTCTGAGATGTAGTGGAGTAGAAGTTTAAACTAAAGTATCAAAACATAATGAAACACTCAAAGTCCCTCAACATTGTACATGTATAGGCCTACAGTACTTGAGTAAATTATGTTTACTTTCCACCACTGCAATTGACATTGGGGGTGTGGCTGCTTGGCTTGCATACAACAGATCTAACATTATCCTGCTCAGTGTTGCCAGATGTACGATAATTATCGTATTTGTGCGATTATTTTGCCCTCTGTACGATGTACGATCAATAATTCCCCAAATGCCCAAATGTATACGATCATTTCGCCATATCACAAAAAAGTGTGTGAATTTACTAAATTCCCTGGCTGTTGATTTGCGATCCCATTTGGCTTTTCAAAATAAGTCAGGAAATAAGTAAATCTGACCCTAGATCTGTACCTACTGTAGATCTGTAATTAAAAACACCGGTCGCGTCTTTCCAGTCCAGTTTTAGGCTTTTATTTGTTTAAGGTCCAGGAAGTTGCCTGTTTCCACGCAGCATATGTGATGCGTTTTTGTCCTAGGAGTCTCAAACAAGGTTGTTTCCTACATTAAATACGCATTTTTTGGTGAAATTACTTATTTACACGTGTGATTTCTCTTTTTTGGGCTGTGTACGATAGTTTTCTTTCAAATACGATAATTTTAAGCCTCCGGTACGATAACTCAACATTTCCCATCTGGCAACCCACTGATCCTGCTCTATAGTGTAAAACAACCCAACAACACAGGCTTGATTCTTCACTGCTGTGAACTATACATGACCTCGTTCATCCGTTGGTTACCAGATGAGAACTTCTGCTGTGAACTTTATACTTAATTGACAGAGAAATGTCTCTCTGGCTTTTAATGCGTCCAGGGTATAACGTCGGCGGGATCTTGGAAAATTAAATCCCTTCCCTTGGCTATACGACTATATGCCATGGCGGGTGTGTGTGTGTGTGTGTGTGTGTGTGTGTGTGTGACTCACACAGATGGAGGTCCCTTTATCATGTTGACACAAAATGATTCACAGGGAATGGCGCTGTGGTGTGTGGCGCGCGGCGGAGACGTGACACGGATCCCTTCGCGTCCTGCGAGATGACGAGAGCGGCTAGGTAATGCCCAGGGCCCTGTGACAGCGATATGTATCAGCTGATATCCTCCTCCCATGCGTCTCCCACGAGGCTGTCACACTGCGTGGTTTGCATCTCTACACACCACCAGGCCAGAGGGGGAAAGTGACTTAAGTACATTTACTCAAGTACTGTACTTAAGTACAATTTTGAGGTATTTGTACTTTACTGGAGTGTTTACAATTCCCTGTACTTTTACTTCTACTCCACTACATCTCAGAGGCAAATATTGTTCTTTTACTCCACTACAATTATTTGAAAACTTTACTGTAGTTACTTTGTAGATTTTGATTATTATTACAAAACATACAGTAACCACTTCAGCCCTATATACATTTTGGCCATTTGAAAATAGCCGATCTACAAGCTCTCAATGCGTCGCAATGCGACGCATTGTCAGCTTGTAGATCTGCTATTTTCAAAAGATTTGTATACATTTTATACATTTGAAAACGTGTATAAAATCAGTCAGTCAAATGGGACATTCTGCATAATGAGTACTTTTAATTTTACACTTTGATACCAACACTTTTGCACTTTTACTCAAATACATTTTTAATTCCGGACTTTTACTCGTAACTGAATATTTCTACATTGCAATGTTGATACTTTTACTTAAGTAAGTAATGTGAATATTTTTTCCACCAGTGCACACCAGGCCAGAGGGGGAAAGAGAGAGGCGTCACGGGCCTCGGCGCTGATCACCGAGGATGATGTGGCGGATGATGGATACAAAGAAATGTCACAGCACATTTATGAGCTCGGGGAGCGTTCGGCTAATGATCTGTGCCATATGGGACAGTTTTACGGCATTGATCATTTCCTAATCACTATAGTGCCTCTAGAGGTTGACACGCTGGATGGATTTGATCCGTTTTCAAGAAACGCTGTGATGATCATCAGCCACCAAAAAATGAAATATAAAGGGAGGAGAGAGGGAGAAAATCCAGTGTCATCTTTGATGCAAAGAGAGGCAGAGATATTCTTTGTCCTTTTTTAGGGAGCCAAGCCCGTAATGCGTATATAGGCCCCCTATTGTATTTGTCAGTTGTATTATTAGTTAATTGCAGTGGTGGAAAAAGTGCTCAAAATGTTTTACTTTCAGTAGTATCAATACTGCAATGTAGAAGTACTCTGTTACAAGTAAAAGTCTGGAATTCAAAATTGACTTGAGTAAAAGTACAAAAGTATTGGTATTAACATGTACTTAGTCCCAAAAGTAAAAGTACTAAAATGTTTGAAAATAGCAGATCTACAAGCTCACAACGTGTCGCATCGTGACACGTTGACATGAAAAAATGAAAATGAAAAAAAAAAGCTAGATGACTGTCTCCCAGTCAAATTTGGTCACAATGTTGCAATGTTGTCGTCTGGGGTCATTATTACCTTGGCTCATGTACCCATGTACATGGCTCCTATAACCCAGAGTAGGTTGGGAGGGAGACCATAAGCCTTGAGTATCTGAAAGAAAGATAAAGATTACACAATACTTACAAGTTGTACCTTGTTGTAATCGTGACTAATCAGGATTACCAACGATATGATACACAATACTAATTGACTATTAGTATTATTGAACGGGAGAGATAATCAAACGATGTTAAACTAAAAAACTAAAACAATAACTGGAGTCTGTTGGAATGGTTGTTGTCACCCACCACCCCCTGCTGTGCACATTCATCAGTTTTTTTTGTTTGATTTAGACGATTACAATATGATAACCTCAAACAAATGTTTTTTGTTGTTGTTTTTGTCAGTTTTTTTGCATCATTCAGAACCTAAAATATGTTCCTAGTTATTATAAACAGATGTTTGGACTCCATTATTGAATGGAGGCACTACATAGATAATGTCATAATTTAGGCCTAAAAGCAATGCTTATTTTTCCTCAAACTTCTTACAGTGGTAGAAGGGCACCCCGACGAGCTAGAATGATTAGCCGACTAATCACATTCTGTCGCTATGGTGATAAAATGCTTAAGCCTAATTAAAATATACTACAATTTAATGTTGTCAAGATGAAATACAAAAAAATGGCTAAAGTTTGAAATCTGCCATTATAAGCAACATAATCCATGCAACATGTCCCTTTTATGCCCATATATGGAGATCTCTGTATCTGTCCCTTTTATGCCTATATATGGAGATTCCTGATGTCATTAGTACATGCCCATAAATTGTCATGCCCCCTTTTGTGCTCATATATGGAGCTGACTCGTGGTTTGTTTATGGTTATGTTGTCATAGTGACGTGGCCGACTGGCCATGGTTTGTTTGTGTTGTCATAGTGATGTGGCCGGAGTTTATTTATGGCTGAGAATGACGTCAGAGGTCCGCCTGCCCGCCGGCCGACCCTCCAGCCGGTCCTCCCTTAAGACAATTTTAATATAGGATAAAGGACCAGTCCTCCGATCAATAAATCATGTAGCTAATGTAACGTATGTAAAGTGCACATTTACTTGGCATATACGTCTTCAGAGCCTTGGCATGGACCATTTACCTCCGCTGAATTGCACATGCAGTGATTTTCTATTACATAAAGCAGGCGCACAAACACACATAGTACTTATGGGGACACCTACCTGTGACGATCACATGTTTTACTGTGTGCGCACAAAGGACTGTGGATAAAAATGATCAATTATAAACAGTAGAAACCATCATTTACCTCAATTATTGCGGAAATTTGTCAGTTTTCCTCCGAGGCAAGACATCACAGCACCATAAATCACGAGCACACTAAAGATCCCCCCGGGAGAGTCACACTCTACGGATGGCAAATGGTTCTTCAGTGATATAAAGACATGCCTCGAGGAGGAACAACACGTATCTGCCATATACCACAGCCCACACAGATGAAAATGGAATTTATATAGCATTTATGTGAGTATAAATAGATAAAGAAGAGTTATATAAGACTTAAAGAAAGTTTACTGTTAAAAGAGCTACTTCTTCACGGTTTCAGTGGAAGGGACACTGGTGCTTGCTGAGGACACGCACGCACACGCACACGCACACACACACACACACACACACACACACACACACACACACACACACACACACCACAGTACCTTCTCACCAAACAAATAATAAACAAAAAAATTACACCCTGTGTGAAGGTAGCGGCGCCTTTGATACATTTTGTCATCGATATGTGTTTATATAGCCACGTGTCACGTGAAGCTTGACCAATCACTTTGTTGACGTGTCTGACCAATCAGAGCGTTGACGTGTCTGACCAATCAGAGCGTTGGCGTGTCTGACCAATCAGAGCGTTGACGGTGAACACGGACAAAGTCAGGTATAGAGCAGGATCCGCTCTATACCTAAAGGTATAGAGCGGCTAGCGCCGCTAAAAATAAATGCAAAATAATTAGGAATAGGCTCTATGCACAGCAGCCATATTGGGAATGAATTGGGGCCCTTCCTTACTTCCTTCACAGGTGTTACCAATAATACTAATTAAGGCTCTGTTCCATTTACCACAGTGGTCTCTTATTGTCAAGGACCCCCATAACACTGAGAGTGTACAAATGGACCCTCACATGTCCATTTGGTTCCATTTGTACTCTCTCAGAGTTACACACCCACCATAAGGGGCCATTTGGGAACCAAAATGGAGCGTGTTTCTAGTGAGCCAACATGCACAATATCAGCACCTAACCAGAATGGAACAGAGCCTTCATTAGTATCATTGGTAACACCTGTGAAGGAAGTAAGAAGAGGCCCAATTTCTTTCCAATATGGCTGCATGTGCATAGAGCCTATTAACGACATTAACCGGTTACACAATTTCTTAACAGTCTGCTTCTGTCGACTTGTTTGAGTTGCAGGGGAGTCACGTAGCATTTAACAGGTGCCGTCATATCCCGTCCCAACTCTCTCTCACCTGTTTGACGCAACAGGTGTGAGAATGCAGTGGATTGTTAACGGGAGACGAATATTTAATGAATGTGTGACTGTACCATTAGAAAGCCGTCCACCAGTTAACCTCGTAGCATTTCTTTTTTGCAAAGTTTTAAAGGGATTCTCAAGAGGAACACACACGCACACGCCTGCACAACACACACACACACACACACACACACACACACACACACACACACACACACACACACACACACACACACACACACACACACACACACACACACACACACACACACACACACACACACACAAATCCCCCAGCTAACTGAAATGTTAAGCAGAAATTGAATAGCTTTCAGCTTCATTCTGTACAACTAACCGGAAAGTTTCAGGCTGTTTTAATGGTCTATGATGAGCATCTAAAATGTATTCTTGGTATTCATGAATGCATGCTTAGTCACATTCACACGCAAATGATGAAGAGTCTTGGTTTAGAATTATTGTGCACCTGGGGTAAATCATTTAATTAGCTCTAAAGTAAATAAAGACGAGTCGTCGAATCAGGTTGAGTTTACCCAGCGGCAGATTTAGGCTAATCAATGTTGCATGACGCATAATGCGAACCATATAGACTCAACATTGAAAACATAGCATCTCCCAGTTCCGTTTTTTGCAGTAAAAAACATTGACAACAAGGCAGCCCTGAAGTCAGAAGTGGACTAGAGCCCTGTGAGGCGCACCCAACTATAGGCAACAGCGGAGTGAGTGCAATGTCCACTTCTGCATATTACCTAGTACTGTTCTAGTTGCATACTGATAGGCAGAGAATAGTAAAGGTCCCGTCCTCATCAGTATAGCACACGAAAGTATGCCTTTTGTGTCCGCATCGGATAGGAAAAATACATTGACCAAGCGTCAACATATGATGACTTGGGAGTGACAATGAGTTGTCAGAACATAATAGCTCTGTTGTAGGCCTAAACCCAGACAGGCGGTTGCAGAATGCGAATGCACAACACACACGCTCACGGGGGAAATGCATGACACGTAGACACACACACCAAATAATATAATAATCATATATAATCATAAAATAGGTTTGGGTGATGGTAAGCCCCACAAAGGTAATTTGAAAATCCCTAAATCCACCCCTGAATTTTCCTCTGTGGGAGATGGTGAAATCAGCTTATCTGTTTGGCAATGAAAGGGGATTTTCGTTAGTTTTCATAGGGGTCATTACTTGCTGCCGCCAGACCAGTCACCAGTGAACATTCACCACGTCATTGGGTGAGGGCTAACAGATCTATTACAACAAATGAGTGGCTATTTGGTAATGTTTGCTGGACAAACGCATCTTACAACACTTCGATTGTTTTTCAGGGGATTGTTGTAAAATGCATTAGACTTCATTAGCGGAGAGACGGTTGGATGAGTGAGCACGGTCTGCTTTTCAAAGCGTGCTTTTCAAGTAGTCTAGTGTGGTTTGAATTCCCCCATTCCCCTAAATCAATATCAGTCTCACTCAACAGGTTAAAGCTCCTGTTACGGGATTTAGCGGGTAATGGAACTGGTAACTCCTGACAGCTTCTCTCGTGTGTTGGGCTTGCGGTATAATGAATCCGGGGAATATAGCAGAAGGGCAAGGTATTTACCCTGGCCTGCAAGGCAGCTACCGTCCATCCAGCAAACAGCTTTTGCTGCCACACTGAAGCCCCAGTAATGAGCTGACAGGTGCAATGTTTACGCTTCGATTGCCACTCAAGTTTGAGGGGCAGGCAGACTCTCCCCTGTTTGGTCTTTTCTGGCATTAATGATGCCCGGCAAAAATGTTTCACCTTTCCAGTTGAATTGGGTTTGTCGCGGCTTTTTAAAGGAACTCCATAGGACCCCCACCCTCCCCACCATCTGCTTGAATTCCTGGGGACTTAAGCAGCACTGTACAGTACAGTATATGTTTTTCTTCATTGTATAATTTGACACCGAAATATAACAATAAAAGTATGATTCACACACTGAAACACAAAGCTGGAAATTGGCCTCAGGCCAACCTCTGGAGAGGAAGCAGCAGTCCTTTTAAGCTTGGTTAAACACTAGGCCTTAAAGAGACATTATAGGCCACGTTCAGTGCATTAACCCGCCGTTAACCATTTCGCAGCTTTTTTTAAGGTCAGAAATGTGGTCTGGTCATGAGAGCAAAATCACCTGAAATGTTTGCTTCCTTAGAGCGCCCCAACTGGCCGTCTCCACTCGCTTCTTTGCCACAAAATGGCTCTCGGCTCCTCTGAGGCTGCGGTGAGTGGGCTAATGCGCCTCATTAGAGCGGTGACCTTTACGGAAATTGCCGTTTAGCTCTCCTCAACACCAGGGCCGGACGTAGACTGGGGTAGAGGGGTGGGCGCAGCCCCCACCCAAACATGTGTCTTGTCCACCCAATCAATAATTAGAAAAGAATAATAGATTTACGATGTGTATTGTCTGTCAGCCCTGCATTAACCTGGGACGCATCTGTGTCATTTTTTTGATTTGAGCTAAAAAAGTATTATTTTTACACTTTGGCTATTCAAAAATAGCAGATATAAAAGCTCATAACGCGGCACCGAGTGCCACGCTATGAGCTTTTAGATCTGCTATTTTTGAGAAATCGTGATTTTTTTTTTGCAAATCTTTGAATACATATGTTTTAAAGCAAACAATTGTAACTCAAATCTTTGCTTCCTGGGGTCCCTGGAACAAAATATTTTGAGATGGGGGTCTGCAGCCAAATACATATACATTTTGGGGTCCTTGACATGAAAAAGATTGATAAAAAGATTTTTTTAAAGAATAACAATAACTCACAAAAGCAATCTGGGAATGGGCAGAGCGTTGTCAACTTGGCCAATCACAGCATTAGAACCATTATTTCTATATTTTATGCTATTTCTTTCCACTGGCTAATCGTAATAGCAAGTTCTACACACTCACACTCACTCTATACTGGCAGAATCCGGTTGGCAAACAACTCTTGTAATTCGACCAGAAAAAAACTGCTGTATTTCAGCCTAAGCTATTATTTTGGAGCAAATGCAATTTATAGATTCTTGTTCCCTTTGAAAGAGGGATTTGGTGGTATTGGCCCATGAGAAGTCAATGAAACGCAGCTTGGATATGGATAAATGTGTAACTTTTGTTCTTTCTTTCTAGGAGGCTGAGGGGCGGCAGTGGCTCAGGGGTAGAGTGGCCGGGTAGAGTGAACTGGAAACCTGAAGGTTCCCAGTTTGATCCCAGGCCGTGCTCCCCTAGAGTTAGTGTCGAAGTGTCCTTGAGCAAGGTGCTGAACCCCTAATTGCTCCCGATGAGCAGGTTGGTGCCTTGCATGGTTTCCTCCGCCATCGGTGTGTGAATGTGTGTGTGAATGTGTGAATGGCACAATCAATGTAGAGCGCTTTGGATAAAAGCGCTATATAAATGCACCATTTACCATTTTACCATGCTGTAGAGGTTATTATCCACATGAACCCTAGTGTCCCTATTCTGGGTCGAAGACGTTTGATGTTGAGGGAATAAGAGCGGACCAAGTATGGAGCCCTGGGGGACCCCAGTCAACTAAGTATAGGGTTTATTGCGATACCGTTTTTGGCTTTGTTTTTGGCCTACCTTACAATTTAATTTAATTAAATGATTACAAATTCGCCAGGCACCAGTAACATCTACATTCAGTAATAACACTATCATTAGCTTAGTTTACAAGGAAGTTGCTAACTTCTTACTCTAACAAGTATGTCATTCATGGACCACTCTATTACAGTACCTCAGTTCTGTTCAAATCAAATACCCCGGCGGTCTAACTGGAGTGTGTGTGTGTGTGTGTGTGTGTGTGTGTGTGTGTGTGTGTGTGTGTGTGTGTGTGTGTGTGTGTGTGTGTGTGTGTGTGTGTGTGTGTGTGTGTGTGGGGTGGGGGGAGCAGGGATATGTTTTGACAGTGATGGCTGTACGCCTGGGGAAGTGGAAAACCAAAATGAGTTTTTTATTTTTTTTGCCCCCGGGGTACAAGTGCTATACTGTAGTTTTTGTATTGAGCTTCAATGTGAATGCAGGGAAAATGTTTCTTTTTAGCGGTGTAGTATTTCTACAAGGTGTTTTCTATGCTGATGTAAAGGATATGTGTACTTTTTCTACGAGTGTGTACTGTCTAATAATGTGGTAGATAGTTGCTGTGTAACCAGAATGCAGTCTTAACCCTTTAAGACCTGGAACGCATCTGTGTCATTTTAAGATTTCTTTGGCTATTAAAAAATAGCAGATATACAAGCTCATAGCGCGGCACCGAGTGCCGCGCTACGAGCTTGTAGATCTGCATTTTTTTTTTAATCATGATTTTTTTTTGCAAATCTTTGAATATATTATTTTTAACTCAAATCTTTGCTTCTGGGGGATTCTACAATTATCTTCTAAATCCTAACAAAAATCCTAAAAAAAAAGCGGACCCCCATCTCAAAATATGTTGTTCTAGGGACCCCCAGAAGCAAAGATTTGAGTAAAAAAAAAAAAAATGTATTCAAAGATTGGCAAACATTTTCACGATTTTTCTAAAATAGTAGATCTACAAGCTCATAGCGCGGCACTCGGTGCCGCGCTATGAGCTTGTATATCTGCTATTTTTTAATAGCCCAAAGAAATCTAAAAAAATGACACACAGATGCGTTTCCGGTCTAAATTACTTAACAAGCCTCTCAGAAGTGTCCGTCTACGATGCAGACTGGCACTGTTTCCCAACCTGAGGTCCGGGCACCAAAGATCACAGTGAGGACTGGTCTGTGTGGAGGTCGCAGGCATACAACATTTGAACCATGCCGCATAAAACCATAACTTGCATTGTTGCGTCATTATATATACATTTTTGACGATTGTTCAAAAAGTTTCACACAGTTGCGTCACAATGCGACACGTCTGCTGCTATATACAACAGTGTCTTCTCTAAGATAAGAGCAGACAAAAGTCTCACAAGTTTTCTGTGAGGCTTAAAGTGTGTGGTGATCTTGTTATTCTTTCATTGTGCTGTTTTATCATTGTAATACGTTCTGTACTACGTCATATGTTTTTTACAACTTAAGCCTACTTACTTCGTACCTCCTGTGGTCGCGGAGCATGTTGTTACTGCACTGGTCCCTCAAAGCAGACAAAGGAAGATGTCATTTGTTTGTCATTTCTGCTCATTAAAATGTACAGGTTAGAATATCTGTTAAGAAGATTCCCCAAACTCTAAGTTTAGTATTATTGTTTATGTTTTTTCCTCTAAAATGGACCCTTTGTTTCCACTTCAATGTGTGCTGAGTGCACAGCAGTTAATTGGCCAATTAGTTGCACCTGCTGTTGATTTGATGATTTGCAATCCCATGCACCTTTAAAAGCAAGTGTTTGGTCAGTGTGTCAGGTCTGGTACAGAGAGCAGCAGCAGAGGCTTCAGTGTGTGCGTCCATTCTAAGTGAGTTTGTTTTGCGTTTGGATATGTTTTGATGTGCAGTATAATGAAATTATGTTTATGTTACTTTGTTTACATGTGGGTAACTTTTCTCCTTCTGTAATTTGTCTGATATACAGAAAACCACACACAACTAAACTGCAAATGCTGTAACCCCCTGCACAGTGTGAAAAATAAAAAACACGTCCTAATTTGCGCACCACGGTGATCACACCTAACAACCAACACCTTCCACTATTGAACAATATCTTCATCTTTGAATATATTTTTCCATTTCAGCTAAACAGCAAGATATACGTACTGTTTAAGATATACGTACTGTTAAGACTAAATTGGTTTCCAGTAGAACTTGTTTATGTGACTGCAAAGGTGAAACAGAAGTGTATAGAACAGTTTGCTCCTCTGAGCACAGGTCAAAGTTCAATCAAAGTTATACATCTTGATCACATGACCCCAGAGATAATGTGTACCGATTTGTGTGAGTTTTGGACAAAAAAAGTATGTTTTGAAGAAAAATGTAATCTAGCACAAACAGGGCCAATAAGTTGCGTCATGATCGTACGACCTAGTTGGTTTTTGTGCCCACCTGACCGGTTACCGACATATGGTTCAAGAGTTATAGGCCAAAACGTGAGAAAAAAATATCAGTGTGACTATAATAGTTAAGTTACACATAAAAAGAAACAGTATATCTACAAGCTCACAATGCGTTGTTATGCGAAGCCTTGTGAGTTTGTAGATTTTCACTATACTGCACATCATATGACAAAATACAGTATAGGGCTTATAGCTAAACAATAATGACAAAAACTACCATATAAGTAGCACATCATCTGTTTTTCTCCACTATTTCGGCACACAGCGAAACCTCCTGGCTTTGTTATGGAGTCGGCTAATATTTCAACAGTTGAAACTGTGGCCTGTGATGAACCATAGCTCCTTAGAGCCACGTTTATGCCTGCCATGGCTGGGGGTATTCAGCAGGCAGCTGTCAGGCCATATCTCCTGGAAGCCTGGAACAAAACTGCAGATGCTGAAGGATTTCCTCAAAAGTTCCCAGTTCCAGTGATTAGCAGTGGCGTAAAGTAACTAAGTATCTTTACTCAAGTACCGTACTAAATGGTAAATGGTGCATTTATATAGCGCTTTTATCCAAAGCGCTTTACATAGATTGTGCATTACATTCACCCATTCACACACCGACGGCGGAGGAAACCATGCAAGGCACCAACCTGCTCATCGAGAGCAATTAGGGGTTCAGTGTCTTGCTCAAGGACACTTTGACACTAATTTTGGGGGATCCCGGGATCGAACTGGGAACCTTGCGGTTGCCATCCGGCCGCTCTACCGGCTACTCTACCCCCTGAACCACTGCCACCCCTTACTGTACATTTACTTTACTTGAATATTTCTGTCTTTTTTTAAAATACTTTATACTTCTGCTCCACTACATTTCAGAGGTAAATATTGCACTTTTTATTCCACTACAATTCTTTGACAGCTTTAGCTACCAGTTACTTTATATTGTGGTATTGCTACTTTAAAAACAAATCTGAGTACTTCACCACAGATGGTACAGCAAGTGTCAGTATATAAAACTTATCCAAAACATAACATTAGTGCAGGGGAGTTATGGGAAATCCAAATTTGACAGTTTACAATACACAGCCTAAGTACTTAAAGTACTAAAGTGTTTGAAAATAGCAGATCTACAAGCTCGATGCGACGCATTGTGAGATTGTAGATCGGCTATTTTCAAATAGCCTAGGTATAAAATATGGCCAAAGTGGTTAATGTATGTTTTATAATGTAATCATTTATATCCGCAAAGTAACTAGTAACTAAAGTTTTCAAATAATTGTAGTGGAGTAAAAGTACAATATTTGCCTCTGAGATGTAGTGGAGTAGAAGTAAAAGTATCGACAATTGGAAATACTCCAGTAAAGTAAAAGTACCTCAAAATTGTACTTAAGTGCAGTCCGTGAGTAAATGTACTTAGTTACTTTACACCACTGACAAACTCTATCAACCATCTCCTGGATTTAGATCCATGTTGTTTCATTGGATTTAAGATAGATTTTCATTACCAAATGTATCACCAGTATGTGACAAGCTTGTAATATACAGCTTGAAATGTTTTATGTCTAGTTTTTGTGAGGAGAGAGAGATAGATACAGAGAGACGGAGATAAAGACAAACTATGTTCTAGATGGCTGGGCCCTTCGGCATCGCGCCGTAATGAAATCATTTAATAGATTCTTGAACCTTGAATTCTTGAGTACAATAATTTGTCTGCAATGTTGCTACCAGCAGTATTGTACTGTACGTGCATGGGAACAGTGGTGGAATATGTATACTTGGATGTTTTACTCAAGTGAAAGTAGCAATAGCACAATATAACAACGCTCTGTTTCAAGTAAAAGGCCTGTGTTCAAAAAACGTACTTGAGTAAAAGTACAAAAGGTATTGGCATCAAAATATAGATGTACCAAATGCAGTGTTGATTTCGTCAACTAAAACTATGACGAAAAATGTTTGTCGACTACCTTTTTTCACTGACAAAAACAAAACAAAAACAAAATAAAAACTAAGCTATGATGACTAAAACTAAATATACAGACAATTTTGTCAACAAATAGACTAAAATGTTATTGAGGGACGAGTGGAGAAGAGGTCCAGTAGAACAAATTATTTTATGTTTGGTTGCGCTCCGGTGTGCATTGAAAATAGCAGATGTTGTGAGCTTGTAGATCAGCTATTTTCAGAGTGCAGCCAAGTGTAAAATCAGCCATTACGACGGCATCAAGGCACCGCCAAAAGCATTTTCAGTCGACCAAATCAACTGTAGATTTAGTAGACTATAATCTTATGATATTTAGTCGACTAAAACTAGACTGAAACTAAAACTTTTCAGATGACTAAAATATGACTAAAACTAAACAGAATTTTATTCAAAAGACTATGTCTAAAACTAAATCAAACATTTCTGTCAAAATCAACTCTGACCAAATGTACCAAATGAAAGTACTAAAATCTTTCAAAATGTGTGAAACCTTTTTAAAATTAGCCAATCTAGAGGCTTACAACATATGACATGTTGTAAACTTGTAGATCAGTGACTTTTCCATACCGTACCAGGAAAATGTTCCAGAATTTGTTCTAAAGTTTTCAAAAATGTTCATATACATGACCAAAAGAGGGAAGCCAGGGTTAATGTGGTTAAGCTTGATTTAGGATTGCTTCAGAACAGCGTTCAGGCCTATTCTGAAGTTGGGACTGGCCTCTTCGGCTGTAGGGGGGGTACGGTACAGAAAAGGCCCTTATCAGAGCTGTCCGAATGTACCTTCCACCGTTGCAGTGATAGGCAAGATGCAATGGGGTATGAAATGGCCTGGGAATTGAAGACTATTATGGTGATATATCTTCGATAGGACGATCGAAGGGCTTTAAAATGCACAGAACTACTGTACTGAAAGTGCCAGGCTAAAGTGCTGACAAACTGTATAAGCACAAGAAAAGCCAGATAATAAAATGCACTGAAAATTTAAGGTGGTGTGTTTTTTGTAAACAAACAAAAAAGTTTACTATAGAGTGTTAGTTCAGTCACAGGGTTCTCCCTGTCATTCTCTTAAACTGAAAAAACATTTTCAGGTCGGGATACAATTCTATCCAATCAGTAAGGAGAACTCCAAAAAAATAATTCATCAGCTTCAATTTTATAAGGTTCCAGTTTTCCAAGTTTGATTTCCCTTTTTAAATTAGTTTTTCACTTGTTTATCTTGTATTCTGCTGTGATCTGCGATTATTGCTATTGGAATATAAAGCTATTTAATAATTATTTTAACAAAACACTATTGCGTACCCCACTTTAATTAATTACATTTGAATTAGGCATCCACAAATTAGCCAGCCCATTATCAAAACAGGTTTAGGCTGTTGGCAGTGATGGACAGTAACTTTTACTTAAAAGTACAGTTACTTGAGTACTAGTAAATACCCTTGCCGAGCCATGTGGCCCATTGGGTATAGGAGCCCATCTCCTTGTTTATGGCAGCTTGGTGTACAAGTACACCCCCTGGACAGGGTTGCCAGATCTGCTTATTATAATTTCCCCGCAAGATTTTATTTGAAAATAGCCGATCTACAAGCTCACAACGCGTCGCATCGCGACGCGTTGTGAGCTTGTAGATCTGCTATTTTCAAATAGCTGATGTATATGTTAAAGTGGACATGTGGCCCATAGCTTCTTTTGGGCTGGTTTTCCCAGACCTGGTTGCTTGTTTCTCTCACAGAATCTGGCAACACTGCACCCATACAGACTGATGCCCAGCAAGACATAAATAATGTGTCTTTCTGTTTTGCTTTTATTCTACAATTCTCTTTTAGTCTTTTTTCTCCCCTCTTCCTCCTTGATCTTCCCTGTGGGAGAGCAATGTGGCTGATGGAGTTCTAACAAAGGAGAATGCTTAACACATTTAACCAATTCTCACATCTCTTCACTGTCTTGCAGCGTGTCAAAGAAGAAGAAAGAAAATATGTCTGCTTGTCCCTAAATCACTCGGTGGTTTAGGGCCAAAATACATCTCTTCCTTTGCTTTTACGAGATGAAACCTCTAGACAGCTGATGTCATGTGGGACCAGTTTGCTAACTGTTCCCACAGTTAAAACTAGTGGGACGCAGCGTTCAGTTACGCACAGTTGGAACAAACTTCCAGGAGATCTGAGACTTGCACCAACTCTGACTACAGTTAAATCCAGGCCAAAAGGATGTTTATATTCTCCATTATCTTCTTAAACATTATTCTAGGGGGAACATTCACCATACGTGATTTCTTTCTCTCTGTAATTTCTTTTATATTCTTTTTCTTTCTCATTTCGTATTTTTATGCCTTGTGCCTTATGAAAAGCACGTTGAATTGCACATTTTGTACAAATACATGCGCCTTGCCACTTCCTCGAGCTCAAGCTGCAGGTGTCAAACTAAAACTGTTGGGCGCGACTTACCTGGCTATGTCCATAGAAACTTATTCTGAAACAAAAAGAAAAATGGAATCTATTTCAAACATTTGAGCAGAGAAACAGACCTTCTTAAATATATGGTTTTTCGTTGTAGTCGGGAAACTACTGTCAAGTTGTCTACCATATGACGCACGCATCATTTCCTAAGGACAAAGCTGCCCCGAAAGCCCTGCATTCATTATACAAAACCCACAGACGTCGCTGTTCTGAATAGGGCATTCGTTTATGAAAATAAAACAAATATGAAATATGCAAGGTTTCTGCCTGACAGCAACGTAACGCAACAGTAGGACTCTTTATTTGCCCGGAGTAAAAAGCAGATTCATCCATATTATGTGTGAAGACAGTGCCTATAGTTGTATCACAATCTGTCTGGAGTGGACCACAGCCACCAGCTACAACAACAAGGACCCAGGAACAAGGCCCAGAACAGAGCTGTATAGCGTTTGATGGATGTGATAAATGTGTGTGCCACCTGCCTGTTGCTCCCCGCACAGCTCTCACTAGGCTGGGTACAGGCCTGTATGTCGGGCTGACTCACGCCTTGCCTGTGCCGGTTGACAGGGCTCTCCTGTGCAGGTGACAGCTCTCTCGGTATTCTCCTGTCCCCCCCCCCCCCCGCCTGTCCATCCACCAGAGCATTTCACTTTGCCGCTGGGTCTCGAGCGCGCCGATCGGTGGTAGAGCCCGAAGGATTTACTGTATGTCCGTTTGGACGATATATCGGCCATTATTGCAGCCGATTTGTCCCAATTTCTAACCACTTGACCTGCCTTGATGAAACATGAAAATGTTTCAATAGGGCTTAAGTGGTTAAATAAAATGAAGTTCAATATGTTTATCTTTTATCATATCTATCTAATATAAACTAGATTTGTCAAATTGATTAGAAAATGTTGCACTTTTTTATCAGAAATTGGTGGGCTAGGACTCAAAAACTAGGGATACCAAGGACCAGTCAGCTGGTTATGGTTCCATTCGTACATGTTAAATGAATATTTTCAATTTTCAGAATGTGTCAATGATGTTTCCGTTAGCCATGTTTACCCCAAACACCAGCATCTGTCAGGCTCTAATTACTGGCATCTTCATCGGAGTCGTCGACATTTGTCGTCAAACACCAATCAACATATCAGCACACTGCCAAGTGTAGCGGGGGGGGGGGGGGAGGGCGTCACCGTCTGTCTCTGTGTACTGTAGCAGCCAACAGCATAGGGCTGCAACCAGGCCTGGAATTTAGTGATTTTACGGCCGAGGCCTAGCCTTTAATGTTGTACGTTTTTTTTGAGGGCACAAGGGTCACATGCTAGGGCAGGAAGGCCAACAAATAAAACGAAAAAGATTTTTAAGTCTACAGAAATAACAAATTTAATTTAATGTATATGGTTTTCATAACTATCAGTGAATAGAAAATACATATATTGTTTTTCACAAAATAATTAATTGGTATTTACAAATGACCAATATTTATAGAAACTCCTGAGTCAAAGTTCCTCAGGACAGGAACAAAAGGCCTAACCATGGCCTCCCTGCCTTGCCTGCAACTACCACATATTTTGTTAGCGATTATTCTATCAATTGCTTTTTTGATTAATTGAATGGCATGGAAATTGAGATATTTTCATTATTTTTGAAATTGTTTGAAATGTTTTAAAACGTTTTTTGGTGTAATGTCATGTCCAAAATAGGGATTGCTTATTAATTGCTTATTTCAGAAAAATAATTGACTGTCATTTTTCTTTTTTATAATCGATTAAATTGATTAGTTTGATTAACTGTTGCACCCCTACAACAGTATAATGGGGTGACAGTGGGGCCCTTTCACCTGGGAGGGCCCAACTAGTGGCAACAAAGGTGGAAGACTGTGTAATTAATCGTCAACACTAATGAACCTTATGCCTCGTTCACCGTTCATGGCCTCCCTCAGTAAGGAGAACAGGCATCTGCAATGGATGGACTTTTAATGGCAAAGCATCTTTGCAGAATTGCAATATTTTATATAGCCTGCATACCGTGCATTGACTAATGGCAATTGAAACCAAATGCGGCACACACAGCACACATCACAATACGCAGCATCTGCATACTAATTTTAGCTGAAAGCAATGTTTGCTACGGCATGCTGCTGTGATACAAAACAACAAGTCAGAACATTTGCTTCACCTACTCATGGAATGTAGAATTGCACAGCCCTGAGGCCAAAATGTCAAGTTTGCTCACAAGATACTTCATAATCCAGTAGACGCATTAGAGCGGGGGTTCCCTGCAGCTCAAGACTCAAAATACACATTTTGTATCTCCCAAACTTGCGTCTCCCAAGCTTCCAAAAATACGATATGAAGCCCTGTTTAAAAAATTGTGAAAATTTTTCGATCTTCAAGTTCACAACGTGTCTCAAAGCGACTTGTAGATGGGCTATTTTCACAGACAAACAGGCTCCCTGGGGGATGAACCCTAACAATTGAACCCATTAAGACCTGAAGCCGATTCTACAAATGTCTTCTAAATTCTATAATAGTATTCTGAAAAAAACATATGTTTCTATATCAGTGGTGCTCAAACTTTTTCATATCAAGGACCCCAAAATGTATTTGGCCGCCGACCTCCATCTCAAAATGTTTTGTTCCAGGGACCCCCAGAAGCAAAGAATAGAGTTAAAAATGTTTACTTTAGACAATATATATTCAAAGATTTGCACACATTTTCACGATTATTCAAAAATAGCAGATCTACAAGCTCATAGCGCGGCACTCTGTGCCGCGCTATGAGCTTGTATATCTGCTATTTTTGAATAGCCAAAGTGTAAAATAATGCCTTTTAGCTCAAATGAAAAAGTGACACAGATGCGTTCCAGGTCTTAATAGGTTAAGTGACCCCATGACCTTTTCCTCTAGCACCACCCTCAGGCCAAAATGCTGTGTGCTTGCAATAACACCTCGCATGCCCATCCAAAGTTCCAAACTAAGTGGATGGGAAGGTGCATGACAGAATATGTGCTAAAGCTCACAACTTGAAAACACGACTGTGGCAATCTAATAATAGCGTAGTAGGCCAGTGTGGAGAGAATGCATGGTTCGTGGGGTGGTTGGTTCGCCTAATTAATATTACGGTTCACACGTGAGAGAGAGTGCGTCAGAAGAAGAAGAAGTCCTGCGTTCATGTGCTGTCGGGCGTATCGGACAAACGAGCTTCCGGCGAGCTCTGAAGTAACCTCTCATGTGAACAGACGGCAGTAGAACAACAACGTTGTGACTAATGTATCTAATGAGTTTCCTGTTCTTTTCATTATCCTGTAAAAAAACTGATGGTTGCTTTATGCAAGCCTTTTGAAAGCAAAGAGCTCAGCCACAATATGGGCTTCCTGACCTATGCAGTGCATTGTGTTGTTATCTCCTCGTGACCAAGTGCACCATAACGCCAGCGGAGCCTAATATACGCTCCGTCGTACAAGGTTGTCACGCACCGGAAACAGCAGATCTACAAGTTCACAACGCGTGGCGGATGCAAGGCTTTGTAAGCTTGTAGCTCTGCTTCTTTTGGTACGACTAAGTACAAATCAGACTTTATATAGTTCCCTGTGCATCAGGCTGAAAGCCTGATGTTACGATGGGTAGATAGATATATGAGCTATTTAAGCAATTTATCACTCAAGAGGGAGTGCTGTTTACTGCATATGAGCATGGCGGTGATCCGGTCATATATGCAGTATACTGTAGGCTCAAGGGCCAAAGTTACTTACGTATTCATCAATGAATAGCAAATATATGTTGTGAGCTTGTAGATCTGCTGTTTTCACTACACTTTACTATTTTCTTCTGCCCACAATAGGGAGGCCAGGTTCATAATATTTTATAAAACATTGAAATCTCTCTCTCTCTCTCTCTCTCTCTCTCTCTCTCTCTCTCTCTCTCTCTCTCTCTCTCTCTCTCTCTCTCTCTCTCTCTCTCTCTCTAGGTTACTCACATAGGGGGGGGTCCACCTTAATCCATGGAGACCATAGAAGCCAAAGCCAGAGAATCCAGAGTCAACACCCATCTCAATCCAATCGACCGACCAAGCACCAAACTGACCGACTGGCCAGCTAGCCTTAAATCTCTACCCACCATAATGATCTGTTTTTCAGCTTGATCTGTATCATTGATCAATTCTAAAGCCTATTCTAAAGCCTGTACTGCCTCAATAAACTATCTCAAGTAGCATTAAGTTGTGGTCCCGGGCTTGTGAATATACAGTGTAACAGCACAACCTTGAGTGTTATATTGCTGTTCCATTTCCAAAGCTCTACAATAAATATTCATACAGTAATGGGAGACAACCGTTTATGATTTTGTCGATTTTGTCGAATGTATTTCCTTCAGGACTCCCTCAATAAGAATACTGCTGCAACATATATGGTGGGTTCGTAAACCCGCCATAAAATCAGACCGGGGCAGAGAACAGAATCGTTTTTGAATAAGAATTGGTCAGCCAGACTGTAAACATGGCTCACATTGTGGACATTTTACATTTCTAACCATGTAAACTTTGGCATCCCTATTTTGGGCATGTCATTAAAGGGTAAGACCACTTTGGTAGAGGTTTGGGTTGGGTAGTTACCTTGCCATGATGTAACTCCAAAGGTGGGCAAGAAATCAAAAATAATTGCTCCATTGATTAGAAATTGATAATTCAAAATATGCTCCTCATTGACTTACATTGTACGGTAAAACAGCTCTCAAAGTCACTCTTTTAGCACATAAATGAACCCAAACATAGCTGATTCAGTCAATATAGTGCATCACCAAACCCAGTACTGTTTGTTTTTTTAATAAAAATGTCAACTTCCTGTTGATTTTACTATTTGAAGATCTGGATCCGGATACGCCGATCCAGTCCGGGTTTTCTACTTATTAAAAATGGTAAAATCAACAGGAAGTTGACATTTTTATTTAAAAAAAAAAACAGTACTGGGTTTGGTGATGTTCTATATTGTCTGAATCAACTTTGTTTGCGTTCATTTTTGTGCTAAAAGAGTGACTTTGAGGGCAGTTTTACCAATGTAAGTCAATGAGGAGCATATTTTGAATTATCAATTTCTAATCAATGGAGCAATTATTTTTTTATTTCTTGCCCACCTTTGGAGTTACATCATGGCAAGGTAACTACACAACCCAAACCTCTACCAAAGTGGTCTTGCCCTTTAAACAAAAAATGTTTAAGCCCTAGTTTCCAAAATAGCGAATAAGTAGCCAATCTACTTTTGTTGTTGTTTTTTCACCATTTTACATAACGTTTCTTTGTGAAGCTGAAAACTGAATTTACCCCCGGGATCAAATAGGTCAAATTATTATTATTACAGTATTCTGCACCATGTGTTGGGGCTAACGCATTACAAGTAACGCTGTTGCTGTAATCAGATAACTTTTTATAGTAATCTAATGCGTTAGTTTGATTAATTGGTTACTTAGTTACTTTTTCCAAAACAATTGTGTTACTTCTTGTACATTTAAGACCTATATTTCCCTGTTCCCTCTGTTGCCACAAAGGAAAAGGAATATCTATCTGACGCACTTGCGGCGTTTGCTGATAAATGAATGAGCTTGTGTCAACGGAGAGTTGCACGGATGTTACACAAAAATCGGTGAACGATGCCTTGCCTCTGTGTGTTCATTGCGTAATCATTCTTTTCGATAGGTCACCACTTTTTGTTGTGACAGTCTCACTCGGCTGACAGTAATACTGGTTTGGCTTTGTATTACATTCATTTGTTGCACCTGCATGTGCGACATGGCAGCGATTGAGAGAAGACAGAGATGTTAGTAAGGTCGTGGAAGTATTCGCATTATTTTTGGATTTGTTGGTGAAAGGAGCAGCAAGAAAAAATAACCCCACCCTACGGTGTTATTGAGGGATAGAATACACTGAATTACTGTATGTCATAGCCAGTGTCTGTAATTGTATTGCTGTTTCTCCAGAGTTATTAGTCTATACTGACTGAGTAGAGCAACCAATCGTGTGCCTCGTTGTACAGTATATCCTCATGGCTACCAGCACAAAGGATCCAAGCCCTATTGCACTTCCAACGGGGGGAGATGAATCTGTCGTTTCCCTTGGAGGGGTTGGCCATGATAGCTTCCATATTCCTCGCTGTTCTCACTTTCGCCCATCAGGTACTGAGATAGTTTACTTAAGTAAAAGTAGCAACACCACAATGTAAAAATTACAAGTAAAAGAAGTGTTCAAAATGTTACTTGAGTAAAAGTACAAAGGTTTTGGCATCAAAATATTGTTGAAGTACCAAAAGTAAAAGTACTAATGTTTGAAAATAGCAGATCTACAAGCTCACAACCCGTCGCGATGCGACGCGTTGTGAGCTTGTAGATCGGCTATTTTCAAACAGCCTATGTATAAAATAGGGCTAAAGTGGTTAATGTATGTTTTATAATGTAGTAATTTATATCCGCAAAGTAACTAGTAACTAAAGTTTTCAAATAATTGTAGTGGAGTAAAAGTACAATATTTGCCTCCCAGGTATAGTGGAGTAGAAGTAAAACTATTGCAAATTGGAAATACTCTTGTAAAGTAAACAATAACTCCAAATTGTACTTAAGCACATGTACTTAGTTACTTTCCACCACTGCCATCCAGTGACGACAGAGCCAACCTTCCTCACCTCGCCTGTTCAGACTGTTTGTATCCCTGACACTGTTGTGACCCCCCGCCCCCCCCCCACCCCACCCCACCCCACCCCCAGCAGGCAATTGCAAAGAAAGGGGTTACGGGGGTTTCGCTGTGAAAGGCCAAACTCTGACACTAATGGCAGGGAAGTGAAATGGCTTGAGACAAGCTCTGGAATGCTATCAGTCTTCTCCTTCTATACGATGCATAGTTCAGAATTCAGTGTATTGACCTTCTTGACCTTTGACTACCAAATTGGACCATATGTCAGATATTAAGTGAGTGGAGATCTAATATATGAAGTGTCATGGCCTTCTGTCATTTGATTTGAGGGTAGCGTATTATTGAGTTATTGTTGACGGCGAGATAAACATTCAGACATTCCCATTCCAATAGGTCCGCGTCCAGAGTAAGTGCTTCTCGGAGCACGGGTCTCCGCCAGGTCAGGTAGGTTATTAGGGGCAGTGGTGGAAAAAGTACTCAAATTATTTACTTAAGTAAAAGTACCAATACTGCAATAAAGAAATACTCTGTTACAATTAAAAGTCCAGAATTGAAAATGTACTTGAGTAAAAGTACAAAAGTATTGGCGTCAAAATGTACTTAAAGTACCAAAAGTAAAAGTACTAAATATTTGAAAATAGCCGATCTACAAGCTCACAACGCGTCGCTATGCGACGCGTTGTGAGCTTGTAGATCGGCTATTTTCAAATAGCTTAGGTATAAAATAGGGCTAAAATGGTTAATGTATGTTTCATTATATCATAATTTATATCTGAAAAGTAACTAGTAACTAAAGTTTTCAAATAATTGTAGTGGAGTAAAAGTACAATATTTGCCTCTGAGATGTAGTGGAGTAGAAGTAAAAGTATTGGAAATTGGAAATACTCAAGTAAAGTACAAATACCTCAAAATTGAACTTAAGTACAGTACTTAAGTAAATGTACTTGGTTACTTTCCACCACTGATTAGGGGCCAGCATTGTTGATGGAATATGAAGAATCGGACTGATCCCTCTTGATCCCATAATGTGTAGGCTACCGATTTGAGTGATGTTTGGACAAAATCTGTATGAGTAATATAAATTAATGTGTTTTGCAAAAATCGGCCTCCTGGTGGCGCTATAATAGGGCAATGTTAAAAGGGTGGCATTTGTTCCTCAACGTAGTGCGAATGTGCGTGCATTCACTGCAATCGGACGCTGCATTCATGATTTGAGTTCATTTTGTTCAAAACGGGCCACTCAATCAAACAGGTTTGTCTTGATCACATGACTTTGAAGATCATGCCTACCGATTTGCGTGAAATTTTGATACAATCTGAAGGAGTAATACCAAAGATGTGCTTTACGTCGACCTCCTGGTGGCGCTATAACAGGACAATCTGAAAGATTTGGGGCTTATAAATTCTGCTCTGGCATCCAGGGAGTGTGTGTGTGTGCACAGTTTCACTGCGATCGGCCCAACGGTGCCTGAGATTAGCTGCTCACAGACAGACACACACGGACACTCACACACTCACGGACGGACAGGGTGCAAAACCTTCGGCCTGGCGGAGGTAAAGAAAGACGGACGGACGGACGGACGGACGGAGATAGGTAGGTAGGCAGGCAGATAGATAGATGTGCATTAGTAGAAGCTCATGTCAGTATATTACATTAGTCCATTTGTTCCAGGACCACACACAGGGTTATTAGTGGGTGTATTAGTGAGAGATGTTTGTTAAGTTAACTGGTGAACCGTTGCCTCTGCAGCACACAGAGGGGTGATGGAACATGGTGGATTACCATGCCGCAAACTAAATCCATTCAATTACCCCACTATATTATAGAAGGCCAATTTAAAATGAAGGAATCAGTTTAAGCCGACTTAATTGTTTTTATTGAATAATACATAAACTGCACCAGATCTTTGAAGATACTGAGGCTGAAACATGACCCATAGTAAGTCATCAAATATGGAATTTAATCTTTAGATTAAGCAACCTGATATGGCAAGACATATCATTTTCATCAAACAATTACATTATACATCGCAACAGGTGAAATGAAAAGTCATTGGCGTGAATTATTCTTGCCTGGATTATTAGGCCAGCGTTTAACCACTTATTAACCCTAGCATCCCTATTCTGGGTATGTCATAGGCAAACCTTTGGCGGAAACAGCAGATCTACAAGGTCTTATGAGCTTAACAGCTATTTTTGAAGGTTAATGCAGATACAGTAGAGTCTTGCTTGCATCATGCCTTTGATTGCAGTCCTAAACAAAACATGTATGTTTTACAGAGGAGGAAGAGAGACGGGAACAGACAGAAATATTCACAAGGCCATATTATGAAATGATTCATTCATGAAAATATGTTTTGTTTTACACATGCTTATTTCTCTATATATAAAACAATGAAATGACAAACACAATGTCTCCCTTTTTGTGTGTGATCACATTGTTTGTGTTATCATTATCAACGCTGTAGACATAAACATTGTGGTGCAAGCCACTTTCTTCAGTTGGGTGGAAAGTACCTATACTACATTTACTCAAGTACTGTACTTGAGTACAATTTTGAGGTACTATTACTTTACTTGAGCATTTCCATTTTAGAATACAATATACTTGTACTCCACTACACCTCAGAGGCAAATATTGTACTTTTTACTACACTACAATAATTTGACAGCCTTAGCTACAAGTTACAACACATTTAGAGTCCTTCTGGGGCTCTATTTTTATACTTCGTCTATTAGCTAATAGCGTAGCATCATGAAACGTTGTGCTTTTACTTAGTACTGTATGTTTTTTAGACATATACTTTTGCACTTTTACTCAAGCATTTTTTTTAATACAGGACTTTTAACTTTTTTATTTATATCATAGAATTGCACTTTTACTTAAAGGGATAATTCACCAAATGTTTTTTTTTCTTATCGATTAGTCACCCCGTGGAGAATTCATGTACTGTATATTTTGTTGTTTTTGTTGCATTCCTAATAATGGGGGTGACTAATCAATATAAAAAAAGTCATTTTGAGTGAGAACTATCCCTTCAAGTAAAACATGAGAGTACTTCTTCACTGTCCTTTTGAAGATGTACTATTTATTCCTGATTGAAGGCTCAGCACTGGGTGTGAAACTTTTTTTTGCATTGGAAAAAAGGTGTGCAGAGGGTTTTTTCTTCCCTCTATTTTTAGGCCAGTGTATCTTGCTTCCAGCACCTTAGAAATGTCCAGTGGAGCGTGGCTGCTCTCTTTCTTATCGCAGTCACAATTCCTTTTCAAAATCAGCATTCCATTATTTGCCGGGGATGTTTGTGCATTGAAGGAATTTGTCTCGGTGAAGGGGAGTCACTATCTAAAGGAAGTTACAGTGAAACATTTGTTCATCTCTTAACGGTATCTTGTTCTATTTATCAGCTCGCTCCGCCCACACATCACCTCATGGATTAAAGCAGAATAAAATCTTGACTGAAAAAGTTTGTATGGCCCTAATCCTACACCTAAATATAAAAGTATGATGTTTTAATAGTGTTCCTGCTGTTCTACATGCAGCCAACCAGGTGAAGAAATCACAGATTGAGGCTTTAACTGTTGCTTTAATATGAAATATCTGAGACTATTACAATCTTATGGAAGATGCTTATGATCATGTTGCTAGTTTGACCACTTCAAATGCTCTACTCTTTAAGTAATAACCGAAAATAGCCGATCTACAAGCTTGGACGTATTGAGAGCTTGTAGATCGGCTATTTTCGCTGCGCAACATGCTTCCATATAAGACAGGCTGGCTTCTGTGGAATCCAAATGATTGAAATCAGCGGTGGCGCTGAGAACTTTAATCCAGCCTTCTTAATCATCATTATTATTTCCAAAATATCCAGCAATTTGTTCTCCATATTTGTTCCCCATATAGGCTACAGTATATTCAGACTCCAGGCCAATTTGATTTGTTTCTCAAATAAGCTCTTTAGGACTGACTGCCTGCACTGTGATTTGCAAGTGATCGGATTGGATTTCTGTACTGAGACATCATTGACCTACTTGCATTGGTTGATGTGGTAATTCTATAATGATGTACAGGTGTGAGTAATGCTTAGCTTACTCTGCTAGATGACAGTGTCACTTGCCAAAAAAGCTGATCTATAATCTCACTATATGCATCATGATGCATAGTGATTTATGATGTATTGTGAGCTTGTAGATTGCCTATTGACGACAAAGCAACACCAGCAGTGTTAATTTCATCAACACATAAAAAATAGACTATATATATATATATACAAATTATGCTACTGTTCCATCTTGACTTGCCTATTGTGATGGCTTATTTGGCCGTATTCTCTTTGTTATTGAACAAACATTATACAATTCGAACACAATCTTTCTCTTAGCTGTTATTCATTCATCTAAATGGCAATATGGTCTTAAAACTAAAACAAAACAAAAAAAACACACACACACACACACACACACACACACACACACACACACACACACACACACACACACACACACACACACACACACACACACACACACACACACACACAGCCACTTGAGACAGAAAAATGATGTGTTATTGGCAGATACTCCCTAGAAAGTAGCCACTCTGTGAATGCAAGTTATTGGTAGACACTCCCTAAGCAAGCTTCACGCGGGCTCTTTAAAATCCTCCTATGGCCCCGCCCCCTTCCCCCACACCGGCTGTGAACAGACAGAGAGAGGTCTCCATTACAGGCTCAGTTATGTTTGGAAGTAAAATAGTCAAATAAACAACTTGCAATGTAACATTTCACCTCATGGAAGTTGAGTGGAGTTGTCAGTGTTGAGTCATATCTGTGACAGTTGAAAGACTCGTTGTTAAAAAGTTGGTCGTTTTCTTTCCAACTGTTTTCAGGTGAGTGAGTGAGTGTTTGAAACTGAAAATAACAGACCATTAAGGCGCCTGAAGGTGATGTGTGCAATGCATGGGTCCTGTATACTTTTATTGCCTAAATAAATACACAATGTTTTGTTGGGGTGTCACAACATCAAATGTCCTTAACCTCATACTTAAATGTTTACCGATGCTTGTTTAATTTAAAGTGATATTGGAGCAAGTATAGCAACCTATTTCTATAGCTCTTATAATGTTTGCATGGCATGTTTAAACATGCCACCAGATAGAGTGAGGGCAAAATGAATCATGTGTAGGTAAGATAAACATGTTTACTGCTATTATTCTATTATTTATTTATTTATTTGTTTGATGAAATGAAAGCATGAATGCATTTTTCAAGGTCTGCAATGTTTCTGAGCTGGAAGCAGCATGATTTTACAACCCTTATTACTTGACAATTGAAGGACAAGTCATATACTGTACCTGTATCTACTATCTACATAATGTCTACTGTATATAACAAATGCTCTGCTCAATCTAGGCACTATCATTTTTCTAAATCAAGTGCAGTTCTATCATTATGGCAGTATGATTACACAATTTATAGTAATGAAAACATAAAATGCAAAAATACTTTATTCATTTAAAATATTACAAATATTTAATGAGAAATCTAAAAGGTGTGCTCACATACATTCCCATGCACAATGTAGTTTGTTGATTGTCAGTATCATTTGGTTTAGAAGCAATTAAACATACAAATTACAAATAAAGTTAAGTACTTTGTTGACGGTTGAGTAGCTCTGTGGTGGAATATTTCTCAAATATCTAAAAATAATACTAACTTTGCCACGGCCCCATATACTGTCTGGGTGTGATGTGTTAGTGTTAGTGACTGTACAATACCTGGCTCTGGAATACTGTGTATGTTGTGACCGGATACAGTATACTAGGGATACATAATACTAGGCGTATGTTGTGTTATGTTTACTGTTATAGTGGGTTATTGTGACAGGTACATGTATGTGACTCTTGGTAACTTCAATTTCTTTCTTTCTTTCTTTCTGACACTCAAGGCTTATGGTGTTACTCACAACCAACTCCGGACACTATAGGGGCCATGTACACAGGTACAAGAGCAGATACTGCGCATCTCCACGCAAGCCCTGGTCTTTGCTGCAGCCCAATACTATGCCCCAGCCTGGTGTAGAAGCCCACATGTCAAAAACGTTGATGCTGCCATTAACAACGCTTTCCGGATCATAACTGGTTGCTTGAAACCCGCCCCTGTGTACTACATGTCAGCCATATTGAACAGAAATTGGGCCCCTTCCTTGCTTCCTTCACAGGTGTTACCAATGACACTAATGAAGGCTCTGTTCCATTTACTGTAGCACAGTGGTTCTCAAACTTTTTAATTTCAAGGACCCCCATAACTCTGAGAGTGTACAAATGGAACCAAATGGACCCTCCCGGGTCCATTTGGTTCCATTTTTACACTCTCAGAGTTACACCCTCTCAAGGAACCATGAGGGTCCCTGGACCGCACTTTTGAGACCCACTAGTATTTCTAGTGAGCTAACATGCACAATCTCAGCACCCTGACTCTGTTTGACCAGAATGGAACAGAGCCTTCATTAGTATCATTGGTAACACCTGTGAAGGAAGTAAGAAGAGGCCCAATTTTTCTCCAAAATGGCTGCTGTGCATAGAGCCTATTGCCCAGAAACATGACATGGCATATCCTGCATGACACCACTATGACCGAGTTGCCTCTAAACAGACTCAAGTCCTGCCACCCATGCAACAAGGCGGCACAAGAGATGCTCAGTTCTGCGCTCTGAATGGCATGGCCAGTGTGTGGAAGTCCAGAAGATGGGAGCCGGGAGAATGGGACTGGTCGGTCACTGCCATTGACACCGAGGGCTCCCAGCAGGGGAGGAAAGTACTGGTGAGCTATAGCCAGATGTATGGAGGATCGACATGACTGGAGACTCTGCTGGAGGGCTCGTCCAGCGATGAACTAGAGAGAGGGTGGCTCTATCTCTCTATCCATGGGTTCCAAAGTTTGACCCTGGCCATCACTTACACAACTGATGAAGTCAAGTAGAAGACGTCTCAAGGTAGGAACCTTTTTTGTGATGCTGTTGCGGCTGCTTGTGTTGTATGCTGTGTGTATACAAATGTGATTGAAGTTGTTGCACTATTGCTGTCAATTGCGACCCAATGGCCCAACATTTTCAGCGACTGTTTCTGGCTCTGGAATTGAATGTTGGTGTGAATCTACAATTTGTATGTTGTGGTGTGTCTGTCGTTGAAGGTAGTGAGTTATTAACGGGGAACAGTACATGTGTGTGTGGCTCTTGGTCGCTTAAATTATCCTATGTGTATGCTATTTATTTTTTTAAGTTCAAGGCAAGCTAGAAGTTCTGGGCATAACAGCTATCAATGAAGACTGATGTGGATCCACAGTATGTCGGCTGTGTTGTGGCTGGTGTTGAAGGTTGTGATCCGTCAGTGACAGGGTGGCTGATATTAGTTCACGACTGGCTTGGTGGCGAGTCTGGCAACACCACCTCTGTCTATGTAGGCCAATTCACCATAGCCATTATTCATTCTTTCTTTCTGTCTGGCTTTCTTTCTCTCAGGATAGGAACCTTGTGTTTTATGCCTTTGCTGTGTCATTATATTGACCCATGTTTGAGTGAAACAAATGCAGCAAATGTAGTTTTCAGACAGTCATAGAGCTCTATATAAAAACGGTACGTTCCCCAAGGTATGTCTGTGACGTACGGACGGTGTTGTTAGGTTGTTTGCTGTGCGCGGCACGTCTATGTCTACCGTATCGAAGATGAGGTCACAAGGTCACAAAGCTGTGTTTGTATTGATATGTTGCGTCCAGTACAGTACTGTAGGTACATTATAAATGTGGCCATTGCTTAGAAAGATCACAAGGCTAAAATGCAGGGTACCAGTCATGTGGTTAAGCTATTAAGATGTTTTTTGATATATATATGTTTGTTAGTAGGCTATTCAATTATCTGAACATGCAGTATTTTGTAAAAATATTGCAACACATGATTGTGTTATCCCATAATTTGAATCTTTGAAATATGACATATTTTATGATACTGTTAGCACAGTCATATCTTAAATCCAATACCTGTATTGGCCTAATTGAATTGGTTTAAAGACTCCTGGTCGTAAATTTCCGATGTTTTAACCAAGTTTAACCTCACAACCAAAGGCTAATGAAACTTGGAAAGGATATACAGTATAAGCCCTTTCTACTGAACAATTGCTCACCTCACCTTTGCCGGCGAGGTAAAAATATGATGCTGGATGGAATCTGCCAATTCCAGCTTTATCAGATTACTGAGGGGAATATGTCCTTTGGACGATATCCTCCAACTGTCCTACATAGGAATAGGCTCTATGCATAGCAGCCATATTGTGAAGAAATTCACAGGTGTTGCCAATGATACTAATGAAGGCTCTGTTTCATTCTGGTCAAACAGAGTCAGGGTGCTGATATTGTTCATATTGGCTCACTGGAAACACTTTGCTACACCAGTGGGTCTAAAATTGTGGTCCAGGGACCCTCATGGTTCCTTGAGGGGGTTCCCAATGGACCATTACGTGTGTGTAACTCTGAGAGTGAACTACGGGTCCATTTGGTTCCATTTGTACACTGTCAGAGTTATGGGGGTCGTGGAAATGAAAACGTCTGAGAACTACTGTGCTACACTAAATGGAACAGAGCCTTCATTAGTATCATTGGTAACACCTGTGAAGGAAGTGATAATATGGCTGCTGTGCATAGAATAGAGCCTATTGGAAATGGAGTAATGGACTCAGCAAGATTACATCCATACTGTATCCTCATCATATGGTGAGACTGCCGATGTGGTCAATACTATAAATGAATAGCGCAACATTGGAGTTGGCATGAAATAGGCGAAACTGTGGCCACACTTGCAGAAACGGCAAACACGCAGAGGGACCTAATAATTCAGCCCTAAATGCCTCAACTGAAAATGAATAAAATCGGTTGCATTTGCATCATGTCTTATAGGCCTTTGCATCCAAGCAATAGATTGTTTACATATTTATTTTTATTTTCTGTGATGACAAATGTTCGACACATATTTTTATTTGAGGTTTGGCACTATTATAATTGATTTTGCATGTATGGCATTCTAATAATGTGACTAAAACGAATAAGCATTTTTGTACAAAAGAGTAAGACTAAGACTAAATCTATATTAGCTGCCAAAATTAACAATGGACACCAGCGAGCGACACTGGTGTAAGACAACATTATAAATGGCATCAATGTTGAGAAAACATAACATGAGAAAACAAATCTGGAAAGGTCAAAAATGTGATTTGGGAAGCCAGTCTGAACAGAGTCATACACAGTGGTGTAAAGTGATAAAGTACATTTACTTAAGTACTGTACTCAAGTACAATTTTGAGGTATTTGTACTTTACTTGAGTATTTTCCAATTTCCAATACTTTTACTTCTACTCCACTACATCTTGGATCCAAATATTGTACTTTTACTCCATTACATTTATTTGAAAGCTTTAGTTACTTTGCAGATATAAATTATTACATTATAAAACATACATTAACCACTTTAGCCCTATTTTATACCTAAGCTATTTGAAAATAGCAGATCTACAAGCTCACAACTCGTCGCATCGCGACGAGTTGTGAGCTTGTAGATTTGCTATTTTCAAACATTTTTGTACTTTTACTTTTGGCACTTTAAGTACATTTTGATACCAACACTTTTGTACTTTTACTCAAATAAATGTTTAATTCCGGGCTTTTACTTGGACAAGAGTACTTCTACAGTGCAGTATTGATACTTTTACTTAAGTAAAACATTTCAGTACTTTTTCCACCACTGGTCATACACTCAAACGTTGCTGTGAATCTTGGCAATGAGAATGCAGCCACAGTTAACACAAAAGTAAGAGAAGGTGCACCACTAATAGCCTCCAACAAACGCATTGCCCTAAATTCAAAGTATATTGTAAAACATGAAAAATGCACAATGTAAGCACACTATGACAATAGTTTGGTCTCTAGTTTTAGGGCAGTTTAAAGGCAGTTCAATTGAAAGGATTGTGACACTGTATTGTTACAGAATACAACTGGTGCTAAGCGGCAGGCTGAGTTCGGTACAAGGCAAGGCAAATTTGTACAGCACATCTCATGCACGGAGAGTGCTAGAGGGTCTGTCTATTGTCTGCCTATTATTGGGTTACTGCACTATTGGGTTTATCCCCTAGGGAGAACGAAGCTGCACAGCAAATTCCCAGACAATGCTGCCAGTAGTTTCTGCGAGTAAAGTGTTGGGCAGACCGACCGACTTACCTAAACGAAAACAAAACATAACCGTGACCAATTAAACCGTTGACCAGGGTCCCCCAGGTGTCTATACTTGGTCCCTTCCTTTTTTCCTTCTACACCAAATCTCTTGTAGATCAAATCTCTGCTGATCTACAAGCATGTAGATCTGCTGTTTTCGTTGAATGTTTGTCTGTTATGATAGTGATAGTGTATGCACAGAAAAGGGATTAAATAATGTGGTTAAATAACCGCGTATACTGCATATCAGTGCTGGAAAGTAACTACGTAAATTTACTCAAGTACTGTACTTAAGTCCAATTTTGAGGTATTTGTACTTTCCAGTTTCCAATACTTTTACTTCTACTCCACTACACGATCGCAACACGTCGCGATGCGACGCGTTGTGAGCTTGTAGATCTGCTTTTTTCAAACATTTTAGCACTTTTACTTTTGGTACTTTAAGTACATTTTGATACCAATACTTTTGTACTTTTACTCAAGTCAATTTTTAATTTCTGGACTTTTACTTGTAACAGAGTACTTCTACATTGCAGTATTGATACTTTTACTTAAGTAAAACATTTCAGTACCTTTTCCACCACTGCTGCATATACATTTTATCATGTTGATTTCTTTTTTTATTTTTGCCGTACATTTTGGTCCTTGGCAAACACCTACTCTTAAAAATAAGTGTATACGCAAGAAGATTTACCCAGGTCAAATAAATCCTGGATTGCATCTTTAGCCCACTTCCAGGAGGCAGGCAGCAGGTGCATTACAGGTGCAACCTGAATTTATGTTCCATGCAGAGAATTACCACCATCTTCCATGTGGAATACAGTAGCTGACATGCAGCCAGGGTTCCATTTGTGAAGAAAAGAAAAGAGGGGGGACTGTTTCTTCATCACTGAAACACTATACAGTAACAGTAAGTATACAGAAACACTGTATTAGTCAGTGGTTCTAAAACGTTTGCATGTCAAGGATCCCCGAATTGATTATGTACAGTATTAGGCCACGGACCCCCATTTGGAAAGATTTTGTTCTAGGGACCCCCAGAAGAGAAGCTTTGTCTTAAAGAAAATTCAAAATGATTCCAATCTTTCAAGATTTTTCTTTTCCTTTTTTTTTTAAATAGCCTATGGGTTAAAGTGGTCAAACTGATTTAGCTGGGGACCCCTTGGGATCCCTTCAAGGACCACTGGGGGTCCTTGTACCCTACTTATGCTACAGTATGTATTTCTTTGCATGACAAATAGCAAAAATAGCCAATCTACAAGCTCAGAACATTGTGAGATTGTAGATATTGTAGAGCCCCCACACACCCCAGCAAATCGAACCCTGCTGAGATGTATAATGTAATTCTGGGGTCCTTGCAGACAACTTACCTTAGTCTTCCCTGTATAGCTGAACATCTAACAATGATTCATTAGTTCTGAGGCAGGAACCCATTGCAATATTACCGTAATTTTCGCACTATAAGCCGCACCTGAATATAAGCCGCAGCAGCTAAATTGAATGATTTGTACATATATAAGCCGCACTGGACTATAAACCGCGGGTGTAAAATCCCTAGATTTAGGAGGTCCCCTAGTGGCCGTTAGCTATAAAAATCCATAGATAAGCCGCACCGTTATATAAGCCGCAGGGTCGAAAAATGGGAAAAAAGTCGCGGCTTATAGTCCGAAATTTACTATTTGGATCCCATGACTGCAACCAAACACTGACATTGCTGAGACATCACAACATCACATAATGGCAAACAACATGGAATCGTGCTGGCGCATACTGGTCAAAGAACAAAAACAAGTAGCTTTCATCATAGCTTTTGTTTTGTTTTGGGGCGAGCAATATAGCTTTCTGATTGAAAATGTAGACTGTACACTCTGACAGAGAACAGTCTAAAAAGTATCAAGCTATATAGTGAGTTTACCAGCTATAGCTCTCAGACATAATATTTCTCCCTGTCTTTCCTACATGAAGACAGGACTTAATGGCCAGAGTTGTGGGTGGGCTTATAGGCTTGTAGCACAAAGACAATCGATAGATACCTGGAAGGAGCAAGTAGAGAATGTTAGATGTGAACATTGTGAGCCGCTTTCGATGTGCTATTCCATTGGTTCTCAAAGTGGGGTCCGGGGACCCCCAGCGGTCCTTGAGGGAGTTTCAGGGGTTCCCCAGCTAAATGATGGATAGTTAGGAACCAAGTGGACCCTTATGGGTCTGTAACTCTGAGAGTGTACAAATGGAACCAAATGGACCCTAACGGGTCCATTTGGTTCCATTTGTACACTCTCAGAGTTAAATTAGCATTGATTTTACCATATAAATTGGGGTTCCAGAGATCGATATATCATAAAATGGGGGTCCGTAGCCCAATGCATGTCAAACTGGGGGTCTTTGAAATTAAAATGGTTGAGAATCACTGCTAGAGCCGTAAACATCTTCTTTTATAGGGGTCCTTGGCATACAAATCAAATGTGGGTCCGCGGGCTAATAAAGTGTCAATTTGGGGGTCCTTGACATGAACAAGTTTGAGAACCACTGTGGTATTCGACCCAACTGACATGACACGGCTTATTTCTCCATGATAGACTTTGAGCCGTTTTTCCTCCACAGCAGTTCATTCAATTGACATACTTTATTTGACGAATGAATATGAATATTTCTGATGGTTTCAGTACAGCGGGTCACATAGCTGAACAAGCTCTCGGAGGGGTAGCTATTGAACACATTTACAAAATGAGAAAGCATTAGCATGCAAAGTCATTAGCGGCGGGGATGTTTGTCCCATAAAGCAAACAGTACTTATGCAAGTCATTAAACCAAAAAGGTGACTGCGTTTGGGCTTGCTCACATTAAGGCTGCAATCCTGGACTTTTTTATGATTAACCCATTAAGACCACCGGGAACGGGGGGCACAGTGGCGCAGTCGGTAGCGCTGTCGCCTCTTTGGCTATTCAAAAATAGCAGATCTACAAGCTCATAGCGTGGCACTCGAGCTTGTAGAGCTGCTATTTTTGAAAAATCGTGAAAATGTGTGCAAATCTTTGAATACATATATTTTTTTAAAGGGAACATTTTTGACTCAAATCTTTGCTTTGGGGGGGGGGGGGGGTCCCTATTACAACATGTTTTGAGATGGGGGTCCGCGGCCAAATACACATCATTTTGGTGGTCCTTGACATGAAAAGGTTTGAGAACCACTGATATAGAAACATATGTTTAAAAAAAGAAACTAGAAGATATTTGTAGAATAAAAAATCTTTGCTTAAAAAAATATATATATATATTAAAAAGATTTACACAAACTTTCACGATAAAAAAAATGGCTAAAGATTTTTTCCCGGGTATGAATGGGTTAAAACTTCACTCTGACCAATCTGTATGGAATGGAAACATTGAGGAAAATTCACTCGAGCAAAAAATTAAGTGAAGATTTTCATTTAAGTACCGTATGTTATACTGAAGCTACGGAAACAATAAGAAATACAATTATGTAACACTCTCTGAAGGGACTCTCAGGGATTTTGTTTTGTTTTGTTCTGATTTGTTATAGATTTATCAAAGAGCTTTTGATCCAGTATTTTTACCTGCAGAGATGAGATTTCTGTTGACTCATGGGGATAACGTGTCAGGTAGCTGTGTGTTCGTTGGGATGTGTTCAAATAAGACAATGCAGTCTGTGGGTTGTGTAAGGTTGTAATGTAGGTCTGCCGTAACCCATTAAGACCGGGAACGCATGTGTCATTTTCAGATTTCTTCTGGCTACAAAAAAAATAGCAGATATACAAGCTCATAGAGTGCCCGCGCTATGAGCTTGTAGATCTGCTATTTTTTTGAGAAATCCTGAAAATGTGCACAAATCTTTGAATATATATATTTTTAAAGCGAACATTTGTGACTCAAATATGACTCATATTTTTGAAATGGGGGTCCGCAGCCAAATACATATCATTTTGGGGGGTTCTTGGCATGAAAAAGTTTGAGCACCACAAAAAAACATACGTTTAAAAAAAAAAGCAAAGATTGGAGTTACAAATGTTCGTTTTAAAAAAATATATATATAAAGATTTGCAAAAAAAAAAAATCACAATTTTTCAAAAATAGCAGATCTACAAGCTCGTAGCACGGCACTCGGTGCCGCGCTACGAGCTTGTAGATCTACTATTTTTGAATAGCCCAAAGAAATCTTGAAATGACAGAGATGCGTCCCCGGTCTGAATGGGTTAATAAATGTGCATATCGTATGTGTCTGTGGTTGTTTTCCTGTTCTCGTGTATGATTGTGTATGCTGCTTCTGAGGCAGACGGGCAACAAACAGGCCATTAGTGGATGTTGTTCGTATAAGCCTGGTTGCCTGTTGCTGAAGAAGCTTTCCAGAACCTTCTGTGTGTGTGCCGGGCCTTGAGGCTATAATACGGTACCGCCTGCCGGATGGTAAGCGGCTGAAACAGTCCACGGTTGGGGTCTTTAATAATTTAACTTTTAACTTTACTGACAGCAAATGCGAAGTGTCAAAGTGTGCTACTGCTCTGGAGCAGTAGGTGTGGACTAGGTGTCACAGAAACACCACAGAAACTGACTACAGTATGGAAGCAGTGAGTACTGATAAAAATCACACCCAGTGTGAAGAGAGAGAGAGAGAGTGGTGCCTTTGAATTAGTGTAACTAGTTGCATCCTTGTGTTGCAATCAGCTGCAGCTGTTGAGGCCGTGCTCAAACGGACGGACGGACGGACCCACACACGCGGTCAAGTGTAGGAGTGGCTGGCACCTCTCAACACCAGTTTTCAACTAGCAGTTGTAGTGTGTGAAATGAATAAATACTGAGCGACTACATGGCCTGCAACTTCTCTCCTTTAAAATGTATAAATTGTTTACAAACAAGCATCGAGCGTCTGTGCTTCTCCTCCCTATATCTCTGAGCTCTGCTGTGCCCGGGCACAACATGCTCGCTTTGATCAGCTCGGAGCACCGGAGCTCTCACTGGAACACAGCCAGTGGTGTAACTAAGTACATTTACTCGAGGACTGTACTTAAGTACAATTCTGAGGTATTTTTCACTTTACTTGAGTATTTCCAGTTTTCAGTACTTTTGCTGCTACTCCTCTACATCTCGGAGGCAAATACTGTACTTTCGCTCCTCTGCAATTATTTGAAAACTGTAGTTACTAGTTACTTTGCAGATACAAATTATTACATTATAAAACATACATTAACCACTTCAGCCCTGTTTTATACGTAGGCTATTTGAAAATAGCTGATCTACAAGCTTGTAGATCGGCTGTTTTCAAACGTTTTAGTACTTTTGGTACTTTAACTACATTTGGATACCAATACTTTTGTACATTTACTCAATAAAAATGTACTCAATAATACATTTTGAATTCCGGACTTTTACTTGTAACAGAGTACCTCTGCATTGCAGTATTGATATTTTTACTTAAGTAAAACATTCGAGTACTTTTTCCACCACTGCCCATTGCTCTATAGAGTATGGTGTGATCAACCGTGGCAAACACTGCACTGAGGTCAGAGATGTGTGCAGGAATACTAAAATGGAGGGATGTCCAGTGTTACAGTAGCTAAAAGCAAGTAATTCATGACCTTATAAAAGGGCAATTTCTGTCCGTTGAAATCTTCCACAAAAACAGCCCTCTAAATTGTAGAAATGCCAAGAGTATTCTTATTGAAAAGCCACGTTCTGTCAGGTTCAGGGAAGGCTATTATCCTTTGGGCCCGTTTAAAAATGATTTCTCTGTCTTACAAGAAGGTTGTACAGAAATCCAGCAATAATGAAATGTTCCCTTTTCGCAGAGTTGGTCTATTATGACTCGTTTCCATCTAAATGTACGTGGAATTTAGGCAGCACAAAATAAAACATGCTGTAATAGACACTCTACAGTGGATCAAGGGAGGCAAGCTTATTCATAAAAAGCCCACGAAATAGAATATTTTTGGTGAGTAACGCTCAGACTTATACAGGGCTTTGGAACTTTAGTCCTGGTGTACGTTAACACTGGTGGAAAATAACTAACTACATTATTTCAAGTAGTGTAAATATTATACTTTTTATTCCACTACAGTTACTTGACAGCTGTACTTACTAGTTACTTTGCAGATTTAGATTATTAACCCATTAAGACATGGAACACATCTGTAATTTTTTTATTTGAGCCAAAAAGCTTTGTTTTACACTTTGGCTATTCAAAAATAGCAGATATACAAGCTCATAGCGCGGCACCGAGTGCCGCGCTATGAGCTTGTAGATCTGCTATTTTTGAAAAATAGTGAAAATGTGTGCAAATCTTTGAATATATATTTTTAAAGCGAACATTTTAACTCAAATCTTTGCTTCTGGGGGGTCCCTGGAACAACATATTTTGAGATGGGGATCTGCGGCCAAATACATATAATTTTGGGGGTCCTTTCACATGAAAAATATTGAGCACCACTGATATAGAAACATACGTTTTTCAGAAAACTGTTGGGATTTAGGAGACATGCAGAATCGGCTTCAGGTCTTAAAGGGTTAAAACAAAAGTAACCATTTAAGTCATATTTTATACTTCGAAAATAGCCGATCTACAAGCTCACATGCACAGCTTGGAGCTTAGATCGGGATATTTGACACATTTTGAGAACTTTTACTTTGGTACTGTAAGTAATAAGTATATATTTGAATGCAGGCCTTTCACTTGTAACAGAGTATATTTTTTTACCGTAGTATTGCTACTTGAGTAAAATAAAATAGTTGCTTCTTCCACCACTGTATATAGTAACAACTTCAACGCTGGCATCACCATTTTGGGCATTTCATAGAGGCAAACAAAAACTACTGCAGTTATTTTACAATATACTTTTGAATTGTTTGTGGTTAACACATTACCTACCAATCACGAGTATAACCGTGATTGCGAAAATACCCCGTTAATTTTTTTTTTTTTTTTTTTCAATTTTCAATTTATCCACACAGAACCAGAGATATAGCCATCCAAAGATTTCTAGCTCCATTCACTCCTTGGTTAACTTATTACTTTAAAATCCTGTATCTCGGCTCCTGTGTTTTTTGTTTTTAACATTGGCAGTGGGGGAAGTAAAAAAAAAAAAGACCTCTGGCAGGGAATGTGTTAAAGGGTTAGTTCACCCCCAAATACATTCTATCGATTAGTCACCCCATGGTGATATTTTTTGTTTTTGTCGCATTCCTAAGCCAATAATTTGCTGACCAGCGGACCGGATGTTATGTGGCACACATCGTCTTGGTTTGACATTTATTTGCACTCGTATGTTTTTGTATCAATGCACATAGGTAGGTGTTCCGTGGAGCTTGGCAGAGTGTGACCACCACACACACACACGCACACGCACACACACACACACACACACACACACACACACACACACACACACACACACACACACACACACACACACACACACACACACACACACACACACACACATCCTAAGGGAGGAGAACTGTCCAATACTATTAATAACGACATACTGCCTTCAAGCCAATTAATCACCTGAAGTGTCAGAAAATGGATGTTCTGTATTGAACGGGGGATGTGTGTGTGTGTCTTTGCATGTCTCTGAGAGAGAGAGCGAGAGAGGGAGAGGGAGACAGAGAGATATTGCAGATTGCACAGTGCTTATGTTGCACAACGCAACGCACCCCTGCACTTGATGAGTAATTGTCAGTACAGATCCAGGAGAAACGTTTGCTCTGGGAGGCTTTATACAGTACTTTAGCTCCAAAGTTTCCCACCGTGGCTGTGTAATTGTTACAAGATCTGCCTGGCAACAAGGATACACGGATCGCCCAATAGAATCGACTATGAATGTGTCCCTCGTGTGAGCAGAGTGGAAGTGCTAGCTTGCAGGGAGCTCGACTTTTCATAAGGCTTTCTTTATGAACAGGATTACTTTTGTGACTATCAAAACAACCTTGAGCATATTGTGCAATGCAGTTTTTAGATTTCTTTAGAAGTCACGTCACACCTGGCCTTATTCGTGTTATTTTCAGCCTTACCTTCTCACCTTAACTTACCTCTCTGTAGCCACGGCATGGGTTATATTGACTGAATACGTGGAGACTCAGCAACACAATCAGTGTCTTCGCATTGGGTGGTGATCCAAACCAGCTGTCCCCCATATGAACCTAAACAAATAAATATTTAATCGCCTTGCCTTTTACAACGCCCAGAATATTCCAGTGCCTCTCGGAACCTTCCACTATGTGGTCAATTATTATTAGCTCTATAGCCATTAAAGCATTCTTGTTTTTTTTTTTTCCGTTGACCACTAAAATGAGGGCATTTTTTAAACTGCCTAGCTCAGGGGTCTTCAACGTTTTCAGGCCAAGGACCCCCTAGCTGAGAGAGAGAGATGAAGCAGGGACCCCCTCTATATTCTATAAAATTGCGTTTCAGATTCAACTTTTTTTTGTTTACTTGGTCTGCTCGTTTTCCCCTGTACACATATACCTCTTTGCTAAAAATAGCAGATCTACAAGCTCACAACGCCTCGCAGCGCGAGGCGTTGTGAGCTTGTAGATCTGCTGTTTTTGGCTAAAGTTCTCCTCAGAAAAAGGGATGCTAGGGTTCAGGTGGTTAAGGTAAAAAAATATTTGGTGGACCCTCTGTAGTAACTCTGAGGACCCCCTAGTCCCGGACCCCCCTGTTGAAGACCCAAGGCCTATCTATTTCAGGTGCAGGTTTTGATAGTTAATCTATTTATATTGCCCTCTAATGAAGTACTCATCCTAGTGCGGGACGCGAGACATTTTGATACCAGGGGCTTTGAGTATGTTGTCAAACTTCTCTCCCGAACACCTACAGCAACAATAAGACCTGCCCAAAACCCTCTCAAATTTAGGCTGGCTTACACTCCCAAAGCTGTCTGTGTGGGTAATAGCCGGGGCTCAAACAGGGCTAATGTATGCATGACTCCGAAACAATCAGTCTTGTTTATTCCAGAGCCCTTGAACCTCTAGGATCAGAAAGTTTCCGCGATGAATTCTGATTCGCTAAATCCCCAGTCTGATAAATTGCCTCAACTGTTCGGCAACAAACATCAAAACAACCCACCAGCCTCTCTCTATCTCTCTCTCTCTCTGCCGCCAGCTGTTAGCCCATTAAGACCGGGAACACATCTGTGTCATTTTAAGATTTCTTTGGGCTATTCAAAAATAGCAGATCTACAAGCTCATAGCGCGGCACCGAGTGCCGCGCTATGAGCTTGTAGATCTGCTATTTCTTTGAAAAATAGTGAAAATGTGTGCAAATCTTGGAATATATCATTTTTTTAAAAAGCGAACATTTGTAACTCGATTCTTTGCTATTGGGGGGGGTCCCTGGAACAAAATATTGAGATGGGGAGTCCGTGGTCAAATACATATGATTTTGGGTGGTCCTTGACATGAGGTTCGAGAACCACGAAGGTTTGCTTTAAATATATATATTCAAAGATTTGGACATAATTTTTTCTTTTTTTCCAAAAAATAGCAGATCTACAAGCTCATAGCGCGGCACTCGGTGCCGCGCTATGAGCTTGTATATCTGCTATTTTTTGCATAGCGAAAGAAATCTAAACGTGACGCGGATTCTTTCCCGGTCTGAATGGGTTAAATTTGGGCGCGAAAGACGGAGAGAAAGGAGCTGGATGATAGAGATGTGGATGTGGAATCACAATTTGTTTATCAACGTCTCTGTCTCTCTCTCTCTCTCTCTCTCTCTCTCTCTCTCTCTCTCTCTCTCTCTCTCTCTCTCTCTCTCTCTCACCACCAAACCTCCCTCCGTTCTTATTGTCTAAAGGGGGGAAAAAAAGAGAAATCTTTGTATCTGCACTGCAGCTTTTTGCTGAGGGGAGGCGGTGTTGATGTTGATGGAAACCTTGCCACGGTGTCTCTCAGCAGGATGATTAGACTACGTCTCAGAGAGTATATCCTCAAGCCTGATTTATATATTATTTAGTCGTGCAACGGTGTCTCGCGCGCCATGAAAATAGCCGATTAACGAGCTCACAATGCGTCGTGCCGGGTGCCGTGTTGTGGCGCTTTGTGAGCTTGTAGATCTGCTATTTTCTGCACGGGGGGCGCTGTCATATGACGTTGCATTAAATCAGGCATCACTTACCTCTCAGCTAGCCACACCAGATTCATACTGACTGACGTCCGTGAAGCTGGAATATGCACAGACTGTTCGGTATGATACTGTGAATACACAATCGCATAATGTGCAATTTTGTATTCACAGTACATATGTATTATACACAGAACATTTGATGTTTGCGTGTGCCTTCGTGCCGCGAACAGAAGGGACATAGTAGGGGGTGGCTCTTCTTCTTCTTCTTTCGTGCATCATCCTCAAATGTCCAACTCGGTGTCGTGTGGCCACGCCCTTGTCTCTGGTCACACTAAGGCTCATATGCACAGCAGCCATATTGGAAAGAAATTGGGCCTCTTCCTTACTTCCTTCACAGGTGTTACCAATGATTCTAATGAAGGCTCTGTTCCATTTAGTGTAGCACAGTGGTTCTCAAACATTTTAGTTTCAAGGACCACCAAAACTCTGAGAGCGTGCAAATGGAACCAAATGGACCCGTAAGTGTCCATTTGGTTGCATTTGTACGCTCTCAGAGTTACACACCTCTAAGGGGCCATTTTGGAACCACCTCAAGGAACCATGAGGGTCCTTGGACCACACTTTGAGACCCACTGGTGTAGCAGAGTGTTTCCAGTGAGCCAACATGCACAATATCAGCACCCTGACTCTGTTTGACCAGAATGGAACAGAGCCTTCATTAGTGTCATTGGTAACACCTGTCAGGGAAGTAAGAAGAGGCCCAATTTCTCTCCAATATGGCTGCTGTGCATAGAGCCTCTTGGGAGAGGCCGGCCTCCGAAGGTGGTCCGTACAGGTGGTAATTATATGTTCGGCAGTCTGATCAGGCTCGCCACGCCGCCATGCGTTGTCGTGAATCCTCAAGGAGGGGGTGTTCAACCACAGCGACAGATGTATAGCATACAAATAATGGAATCATTAAAGGCGAGGATGTCCCTTTTATTCCCAGGGTCCTGTATGGAACATGATAAAGGTTCCTGTCGTTGACAGGGCTGTCAAAGGGTGCTATATTTCCAGGGTCCTATGTTCCCCAGGTGGACATATTATGCCAATCACGCCCCTATTGCTGTGAATTTTTTACATCACTTGACAACAAGGCAGGCCCTTGAGGTTCTGCACCGAGCAGCCGATTGCCGTGCACGTCAACAACGGAATAGCTTATGCACTTATTTTCGAAAACGCACTCACTAATAGCAACAGCTGAATGCATAGAATCCCATAGAATGCAAGTAGGAAACGAGGGATGCGCCAATATCTCGGCCGAATATCGGCATCGGGAGATATTTTCCTTGTTGACTGTCATCGGCATATTGGCAAAACAAGTTGACATTCACAGATGTTGCGCTGTTGGTTATCTGCAGCCTACCAAGCTGCATATTAACAGTTTATAACAGTCATTTTTTAATCATGAAGATTTGTTTCAATGTCACAAAAAGGTGAATGAAACGGTAAGTATCAGTATTGGCTATCGGACAAATTATACATCAGCATTGGCCCCCGAATTGTCATGCTGGTTCAACGCTAATTAAAACCTACAGTATATGGAACCATGGGAATATATTGTATGACCCTGGCAGGACCCTGGAAACATTCGGTACATGCTCTCTTCAAATAGCCAGCAGAGATTGTACTAGATATTACTGTGACAGTCAGCGTTGCCAGATCTGCTTACTACAATTTCCCCGCAATATTTTTATTTGAAAATAGCCGATCTACAAGCTCACAACGCGTCGCATCGCGACGCGTTGTGAGCTTGTAGATCTGCTATTTTCAAATAGCTGACGTATATGTTAAAGTGCTCATGCGGCGCATAGTCGCTTCTTTTGGGCTGGTTTTCCTAGACCTCGTTGCTTGTTTCTCTCACAGAATCTGGGAACACTGGGTGACGGTCATGATTTTTCATTCAGTGCAGGACTGACATTTCAACGTCACCCCCGACGTCTTCTTCAGAAGTCTATCTCTCTGTTTGCACAATTTCATATCTCAGGCCCTCCGCGAGCTACACTTATTTGCTTCCGTTCTGTTATCACGGCGGCACCCCAAAAAAAAAGAAAGAAATAAAGTGTGAGATCTCAGCTCCGTCGTGGCGGTGCCCTTTACTAGCCTAGTTGAAGGTGCTGTTAGATATGGTGAGATGGAAATAAAAGTGTCAGATTCGGCGCTTAGGAGAATGATTAATTGCTCAAAGCCACAGTTAGTATTTGGACATCTGCTCGCTTGTTATTGTCTCTAATTAACCCTTTGAGACCGGGAACGCGTCTGTGTCATTTTACATTTTCTTTTGGCTTTTCAGAAAATAGCAGATCTACAAGCTCATAGCGCGTTGAAAATGTATGCAAATCTTTGAATATATATATTTTTTAATGTTACATTTTTAACTCAAATCTTTGCTTCTGGGGTGGTCCCTGGAACAACATATTTTGATGGGGATCGGCGGCCAAAAACATGTCATTTTGGGGGTCCTTGACATGAAAAGGTTTGAGAACCAATAACGAAGTTTATTGAAAAACTGTTGGGATTTAGAAGACATTTGTAAAGATGTGGACACATTTTCAAGATTTAAAACAAATAAATAGCAGATCTACAAGCTCGTAGCGCGGCATGCACTCGGTGCCGCGCTATGAGCTTGCAGATCTGCAATTTTTTTAATAGCCAAAGAGATCTAAAATGACACAGATGCGTTCTGGTGTTAATGGGTTAAAATGATAAATAATTTGTATCCAGATGCAAATTTGCATCTCTTTTGGATTTCCAGGGGAAAAAAAAAAAAAAGAAAAGAAAAGAAAGTGTTGTCGGACACGTATACTGCCTGAGTCTAATCTGCATAGTGTAATGCTCTGAATTTAATAACGTGTCAAAGTGAAAGAGTTTAATTTCTTTTCCTTTGGCAAAAAGATTGTTGCCGGGAAGAAAAAAAAAGATATATAAATAATCAACTCCAGTGGATCAGGACAGTCTGTTTACATTCAATTGATTTATAGTTTGTTTTGAGGTGAAATGGAACCATATGCGGGGGAACGAAAACCTGTTGGTGGACTGCTAATCATTACAAGGGCTTGGCCTGCAGTCTATTAATATGCAGTACCCACGTTCCCCATAATGGCTACGCTGTTAAAATCCAGAGTGTGAATTTAAACGCTGAGAGTTACTGGGTCCATTTGGTTCCATTTTGTAGAGTCTTGTTTAGTTACAAGTGGATACATTTACCACTGAGGTTTTTATTGTGTTCTATATAAAGGCCAATGTTGTCTTCACATTCCAATAACAAACTAAACCACTGTTTTATAACTTTTTATTACACGGCTTGGTTGAATGCTCGATTCTGATTGGTCAGTCATCGGTCATTATTTCTGGATAATGACCGATGAGCTCAATAACGGACCGCTGTCTAATCAGAGACTCAGAACACCTGCTCATATCAACCTGCGCTGCTTGATTTTATGCTTTATCCAACATGACAGCCATGTAAACAAACAAACAATGTCATTTACAACTAAACGTTGCTCTCAAGAATGTTTTTGAAAACATTTGAAGTGAGAAATAGACGATGCAATGACCGAGAAGTCATTCTATTTGATCCACTACACTTCCTTGTTTATCGTGGCGCAACAACGGGGGAATACCAAAACGCTCGCCCCAAAACATAGTCGCCCCGGGGCAAATCCGGCGGTATTACAGGCAAATCGGCAGTAAATAGAATGGGGGGCGAGTGTGTTTTGGGGCGAGTTTTTTTCCATTTCGTCATTTGTTTTTGCGAGGCGAACTTGTCCGCCCAGCCCAATACTTATGGAATACTTTCATTGCCGTAAGCAAGGAAATACTTTGTTTTGTTGTTACTTTTGGGTAAATGTATTTATGTATTTATTAAGTAGCCGTGTAATAAGCGGGATAATGCTTCGCCTCGGTGGTTAATCGCCCTGTCGGGCTTTAAATTTCAATAATGACTACCTCCCCATGCATTATCCCTTGCATAACTAGCTCCAGTGCTCCTTTAGGCGCTTGTTTATTTGTATTACGCTGAACCTGCATTGTTAGTGGACCTGGACCAGTGTTGCCAGATTCTGTGAGATAAACAAGCAACCAGGTCTAGGAAAAACAGCCCAAACATTGTACATCAGCTATTTGAAAATAGCAGATCTACAAGCTCACAACGCGTCGCGATGCGACGCGTTGTGAGCTTGTAGATCTGCGATTTTCTAATAAAATCTTGCGGGGGAAATTATAATAAGCAGATCTGGCAACCCTGACCTGGACCCTTATGGGACAATTTCTACCCTCCCTCTTCTCAGAGTTAAATTACCACTCAGGAGTTTGCGGTGTCGCTTTTTTCTGCCCAGGTTTGTTTTTCGTTTGTTTGTCCATACCAGTGGCTTTCAAAGTTTGGGTCCTTGGGGGACCCTCAGGGGTCCTTGAGGAGGTTCCAGAGGAGTTTAATTCACTTGAAATAGTGTCCCAACATGTCTCAGTATCATCATCATCATGATATATGATCTCATGTACAATTATGATGTTTGGACAATTTAATTTGAACCAAATTAACTTTTCATATCAGGATACCCAGGAGAGACTTTTTTCATTTTTTTTTTCATTTGAGTTGATTTGATTACCTTATTAGTTCCGCAGGGGGGGAATTCAGTGTTCAGCTTCACGCAGATGATGGCAGCTCATGGTTATATCATGACGAGCACTCCAGGGGGGGAGAAGGGGGAGTGGGGGGGCAGCTGGGGGTTAAAGGAGGAGTTCACCCAAAAACATGACTTATTTTCTATCAATTGCACACCCTATGAAGCCTTGAATCCATGGATTATTTTTTGTTTTTGTCGCATTCTTAAGCTAATAATTTGATTCCAGTCTCCTACCGGCTAATGTATCCGGTAGGAGACACAAAGTAGATTATTTGTGTCTCCTACCGGAAAACACACGGTCATCAAATTATTGTCTTAGGAATGCCACAAAAACAAAAATAAATCTATGAAATCAAGGCTTCATGGGGTGTGTAATTGATAGAAAATAAGTCATTTTTTGGGTGAACTCTTCCTTTAAGTGTCTTGCTCAGGGACACTTTGACACATAAACCGGAATCGGGGAGGCAAACCGGTTATAGGTGACCTTCTGATTACTAGATGGCCTCTCTCTACCCTCTGAGCTACAGCTGCCCATGGGGGGGTCCATGACCTATAATGACGGTCAATTTGCAGGTCCATGACATACAGAATAGAAACATTTGAAAGCTCCTGGTCTATCTATACACAGTGGTGGACCAAGATCTACAAGACAACGCGTCGCATTACCACGTGTTGTGAGCTTGTAGATCAGATCTGCTATCTGAAATATTTTTGAAATAGTGCTTTAAGTGTTTGATTCATAATCTACTTTTCCTAGAAATGTAGTCGAGTCAAAAGTACAATATTTATCTTTGAAACGTAGTGTAGTGAAAGTCATGAAAGTATCCAAACAAATGCAAAATAATCAGGTAAAGTGCACATACTCAAAAACATGTACTTATTGTAAGCGCAGTACTCAAGTAAATGTAGTTTGTTTACTGTCCACCACTGACCGATAGTAAACCAGATACTGTGACAATGAAAGGTTTCCGGTGATGGAGAAGGAAAACCTCTCTGGCTGTGAAGTGATACATCTCATCATCAGCCTATTACACACCTCTCAGATTACGCGTTTTAATCACATATGCACGCCATCTCCCGGGGCATTAAGTGACGGATCCCATTGCGATGAACAAGCAAGTTGCGTGGGGATATTTCATCACTATAAATCAGGGGTGTTTGACGTTTTTCAGGCCAAAGAACCCAAGGCTGAGAGAGAGAGAGAGAGAGATGAAGCAGGGACCCCCACTACATATTGTATGAAATGATGTTGCAGACAAAGCTTTTCATTGATTTCATATTGCTTCATATAGGCAATACTTAGCAAACTTGACCTTTGGCTCTGTTCATGGTCTGCTCCTTTTGCCCTCTAAACCCAATCTCTTTGCCGAAAATAGCCGATCTACAAGCTCACAACGTGACGTGTTGGGAGCTTGTAGATGGGATATTTTTGGCAAATGTTCCTTTCCTTCCCCAGCATAGGGATGCTAGGGTTCCAGTGGTTGATGTCAAACCAAAAAAAAGTTCCTATCGCACAACCATTTGGCGGACCCCCTGTTGAAAACCCTGCATGCTATAAACCAGTGGTGTAAAGTACATTAACTCAAGTACTGTATACATTTTGAGGTATTTTGACTTTACTGGAGTATTTTCAATTTTCAGTACTTTTACTTCTACTCCACTACAGTACATCTCGGAGGCAAATATTATACTTTTACTCCACTACAATTATTTGAAAACTTTAGTTACTAGTTACTTTGCAGATATAAATATATTACATTATAAAATATACATTAACCATTTTAGCTCTATTTTATACCTAGGCTATTTGAAAATAGCCGATCTACAAGTTCACAACGCGTTGTGAGCTTGTGGATCTGCTATTTTCAAACATTTTAGTACTTTTACTTTTGGCACATTAAGTACATTTTGATGGCAATACTTTTGTACTTTTACTCAAGCGAATTTCGAATTGCGGACTTTTACTTGCAACGGAGTATTTTTTACATTGCAGTATCGATACTTTTACTTATGTAAAACGTTTGAGTACTTTTCCCACCACTGCCATAAACGTTATGGCCATGCAGGCGTGTTCCTAAAGCCCCCCCACGCCGCGTGCCACTGAGCGTGCGTCAGAAACAGCTTGGGAGTTGATGGCCCACCAGATGTTTGTAATCTCAGACTGAAGGGTCACAATCAGATATATAAGGGATCAAAGGGAGGGGATTATAGACGGTGACGGAGAGGGGGAGCCATACTGTGTAGAGATTCCTGCACGATCGCTGATGGATGGTGAATAATGTGACCTTGTTTCCCCTCCACACACGCACCATCGGCCACCCGACTGGGGGCGTGGTATAGCCCGGCACAATGACTGATATAGCAGTGATTTCTCTCGACCTTTTTGTCATTTCAAGGACCTCTTGATATGCGTTTAGGCCACGGACCGCCATTTGATACACTTATTTATTTGTATCTCTAGGACCCCAATCTATACTGTGAAATCCTCCGTGTTTATTTAACCCATTAAGACCTGAGGCCGATTCTACAAAATGTCTTCTAAATCCTTTTTGTTTTTTTTTGAAAAAAACGTATGTTGCTATGTCAGTGGTTCTCAAACCTTTTCATGTCGAGGACCCCAAAATAATGTATTTGGCCGCGGACCCCCATCTCAAAAAATATTGTTCCAGGGACCCCCAGAAGCAAAGATTTGAGTAAAAAAATGTCGCTTTCAAAATATAGATATTCAAAGATTTGCCCACATTTTCACGATTTTTCAAAAATAGCAGATCTACAAGCTCATAGCGCGGCACTCGGTGCCGCGCTATGAGCTTGTATATCTGCTATTTTTGAATAGCCAAAGTGTAAAATAACGCTCAAATCAAAAAATGCCACAGACGCGCAGTGTGATAATCTGTTTCCATATGTTTCTGTTTCTCTGTGTCTTCCTCGGTCACTCTCCAGCCACCTTCATGTCCTCTCTCTCACCGCTGTCATAAAACCTCCTCTTTGGCATTTTGTCTTCTCCTCTTGCCTGGCAGCTCCGACTTCAGCATCCTTCTCCCAGTGTACCCCCTCATCCCTCCTCTGAACATGTCCTAACCATCTCAACCTCGCCTCTCTCCTTTTATCCCCAAAGTTATCTAACCTGGGCTGATCCTCTAATCCTCTATATAGAAACATACGTTTTTCAAAAAACTGTTAGGATTTAGAGGGCATTTGTAGAATCGGCTTCAGGTCTTAATGGGTTAAAAACATTTTATTCCCCCATGCCTTCCCCCCCCCCAGCACAAATACAAGTTCATTATTATTATAATTATTATTATCTCTTTGTCTTTTGTTCTCTCAAATCATCATACCCTCAGTTATTTCCCATAAAAAAGGAAAAAATAAATAAATAAATAATAATAATACATATATATATACACAATAAAAACCATCCACAATAGAAATAATAACAAATACATAGTTATACATTCAAATATTTCAGTCGCATGTGCAGTCAGCATCTTCACCAATTCATACATATTTATTTATGCATAATTTTGTGACATTTCAAACATGGTGCATAGCACTTGGACCTAAAATGTTGTGAGGCGATCGATACCGTATACCAAATTTAATAATGTAGTAATTTCTGATGCTGTCAATCCTTGTCACTCCTAATGAGAACCGTAGACATGGAGAAACAGACTGTACTGTGTATTAGACAGTATATACACGATTGTGTGGTTTCAGTGCAGAGCATTATGCTGCACGTTAGAGCCTGTGGATGAAAATGTAAGTGGATTTGGAGATGGCACATATACACCCAAAGGCTCATTTTTTTCTGGCTAGTTTGTAAAGCCCCATTGACTGTATGGCTGTGTGGGCAGGTTAATGATATCAGCTTCAGAGTAGTTTTTAATCACAAGCAGACTAATGAGATAGGTTGGGCTGGACCTGCTCCAGTAATAAACAACTGCACAATTCTCTCTTCTCTGTCCCGACTCACCCGCTCCTTCCTTCCATTCCTCATCATCTCTCTCTCTCTCTGTCTCTCTCTCTGTGTCTCTATCTCTGTGTCTCTCTCTCTCCCTCTCTGTGTAAGCTGAAGTGCTGTGGAGATTTGGGAGAACCTGAGCAAAGAATGAGCCACAAAATGACGCGGATTAGAGGGAATCAGTCATATTTACAGGAGAGAACAGCGAGCACAGCAGGACACATTTATCCTGCAGCTAGGCACCTACACGGCTCGGCAAAACAAAAGACGGATGTTCTGAAAGGCTGGCTAAACTGAATTGCGGGCGGGCAGACAGACAGACAGACAGACAGACAGACAGACAGACAGACAGAGAGACAGAGACAGACACAGACAGACAAGGAGTTAGGTAGCCTAGGTACTATACTGTAGATGGATAGACAGACAGACAGACAGATAGACAGACAAGAGGCCCATAGCTTCAAAATAACATCCTTTTTTTAGGGGTTCATGCCCGATAAGGAACCCTTATTGTTTTTGTGCTGATTCTTCATGCTTCTGTAAATTCCTGTGAGGTGGTAAATGGTAGAGACATGAAATTGTCACCAATGATGGGAAATATCGGCCAATTGGCCTGATGGGGGTGCTAAAATTAAAGGTAATACATTTTTCAGTCAGAACTCCTTTGCCATGAGTACGATTTTCACAAAACCTGCTACAGATGCCCATCAATGCTGAGTATACATTTAAAGGGGGCCTTATTATTATTATTATTATTATTATATAACAAGAGTTACAGCTTGTTGATATAGTGTTAATTTTGAAGAAATTCACCAGTGAACTTCAACAGAGGCGTGTCTCTGCAAATGTACAGACCAAACGGATCAACAACTGTTGGCAACAAGATGCAATGATGAGTGAGAAGCCTGCTGTCTGTGATTCACCATATCTAACCAGTGCAAAGCCTTTGGCAGTGGTATGCATGTAAATCAGATCACCATAGTTCAGTAATGGAAGGAATGTAGTCTCATACAGTCTTTTTTTCTTGGCCACAAAGGAAAAGCCTGATTTGTTTCTGAAATAAAATCCTAGCTTGAGCTCAATATATCATTGCACTGTCAGAAAGAAATCTCTTATCTCCATATTCTATATATTTTTAGTTTTTTGAACAAAATGAATGCCCTACTTGATCATAGTGCAGCATCACACAGAAGCATCAAAAGTAGCAGATCTACAAGAACGAAAGCGACACGTTTCGAGCTTGTAGATCTGCTACTTTTGCTATTTTAGCTACTTTAGCTACTTTTGCTAGTTTTAGCTATTTTTTGCTAGTTTTGCTATTTTAGCTATTTTCCCTATTTTTTCTATTTTTGAATCCTGAAAAATAACACTTTTGGACATACTAGGCTTCCACCCGACAGAGACGACATACTCTCTCTTCATCGTCCTCAGACGAGCCCTCTATCGGTGTCTCCAGTCATCCCGTTTCTCCACACATCCGGCCAGCGTCGGTGCGGTTTCTTTGGTGCATCCACGACGCCCGTGCGTTGGTTCCCACATGCAGTCCAAGCTTTCAGGCAGGGAGTTCTCGGCGTCGATGGCAATGACCGGCTATAGTCTCATCCCCCTGACTGCTATCTTCTCTGACACCCGTGGTACACACGTTTGTCGGTAATGTGTTTGACCTGTTGTATACGGTACATTATATATGACATTTTGAATGTTAAATTGTCATCAATTGAAATGCGTTAAGTACTTGTACTGTGAGACTACATCAAGGTCATAAACCCTGATATCTTTAACATCTGAAACTGTCAAAGGTCTAGACCATTGGTTCTCAAAGTGGGGTCCGGGGACCCCCAGGGGTCCTTGAGGGAGTTCCAGGGGGTCCCCAGCTAAATGATAGATAGTTAGGAACCAAACAGACCCTTATCATGGGTCTGTAACTCTGAGAGTGTACAAATGGAACCAAATGGACCCGTTAGGGTCCATTTGGTTCCATTTGTACACTCTCAGAGTTAAATTAACATTGATTTTACAATAAAGATATAGATGTAAAAAAAAAATAAAGATGTCAAACCGGGTGTCCTTGAAATTGAAATGGTGGAAAATCACTTCTAGAGCCTAAAAATCTTCTCTTATTGGGGTCCCTGGCATATCTTTTGAAATGGGGGTCCGCGGGCTAATAAGTGTCAATTTGGGGGTCCTTGACATGAAAAAGTTTGAGACCCCTCATAGCATTCAACTCTAAAGAATTGCGACGTTGCATCTCTATTTAACTTGTTGCAAAGAGACACATTTGACTCTCGAGGTGCATCGGGGCACTGCGGCTCGCCTCCTCTCCCTTTTAAGAGCATGTTCTTTAACATATTAATGTAACACGTCGACTCTGCAGCCTGCGAACGCCTCGTCCCTGCGTATAGCCCCATGGGGCCTTTCGAACGCCGACTCAGCTATACGGGGTCTGTTCCCACGCATTATTCTCATTTACATTCCAACCCGGCGGCGTTGCTTGAACGCCGTGTGCTCTGTCACTGCCAATGAGCTTCCCAGGCCGTTTCTTTTTTTTAAACAACCGGCAACTGTCCTGCCCCGGGATGATGGACATCTGGTTATAGGGGCAGGTTATACGGAACGATATGCGGGTTGCGGGTCTTTTGGCAGGATAGCACATATCTCCATGCGTACTGGCAGGTAGCTGAACCATGCCTTGGCATTTAGAGTGTGTGTGTGCGTGTGTGTGTGTGTGTGTGTGTGTGTGTGTGTGTGTGTGTGTGTGTGTGTGTGTGTGTGTGTGTGTGTGTGTGTGTGTGTGTGTGTGTGTGTGTGTGTGTGTGTGTGTGTGTGTGTGTGTGTGTGTGTGTGTGTGTGTGTGAGATAGAAAGAGAGGGACAGTACATGTGTGTTAGAGTGGTAGAGTATTTTTAAAGACCCCGTAAAGCAGGGGTGGGCAACTTCGATGATGGAGAGGGCCACCATATTTCCACACTCACTCCTGAGGGCCACATTCTATGTCACTCAAAAGTAGCAAAAATAGCCGATCTACGAGCTTGTAGATCTGCTATTTTTGCTATTAGAATCCTGAAAAGTAACATTTTTTATTTCATTTCAAATGCATTTAGTTATACTTATGTTAACTTTATGAACTTATGAATACAAATACATTGGACATAAAAAAGACAATATCATTTTAATGCTAGTCATTAAGCTACTAATCTAGACTGAAGTAATTAAAGCGGGTCATATTTGCATGTTTGTAATTGTAACAGCTGAAATCATTAATATATCAGTATTCCGATATTAACCTGCGGGCCCATTAAGTGAAGGTGGGGGCCGTATGTGGCCCCTGGGCCGTCAGTTGCCCATGTATGCCGTAAAGCAATAATAATATGTATTCTCAGTATGTCTCAGGTGTTATTAACCAACCGTCATTTTAACTCTGGACTTATCCATTCTATGCTATGTGTTTATGAGACGTAGATGGACAAACCAAATTGGACATTGGCCTGATCTTCCGCAAAAGCTCTGAGCTCTCCATTTGTGCCTTCGGGGATCTGTGTTCCACTCAATGGGCAACAGTGGGTATGAGCTTAACCCTTTCAGACCGAGAACGCATCCGTGTCCTTTTAAGCTTTCTTTGGGCTATGCAAAAATAGCAGATCTACAAGCTCATAGCACGGCACTCAGTCTCAGATCTGCTATTTTTGGACAAATTGTGAGAAAATCTTTGAATATATGTTTTTAAAGCGAACATTTGTAAAATATGTTTGGTTCCAGGGACCCCCCCTCCCCAGCAGCAAAGATTTGAGTTACAAATGTTCGCTTTAAAAGATATATTAAAAAAGATAATAATAATAATAATGTAAAAAAAATAAATATATATATATATATATATATTCAAAGATTTGCTAAAAAATAGCAGATCTACAAGCTCATAGTCGGTGCCGCGCTATGAGCTTGTAGATCTGCTATTTTTGAATAGCCCCAGATTGAATGGGTTGATATACGAAGGAAGTGCGTTAATTCCAGGGAACTGAACACTGCATTCCCAAATCCAGACCTGATCGAGAAATAACAAACGGCTCAACCCACGAAGAAACACTTCATGAGATTTATCACACCTCCGAATGAGATGGCATTGTGCAGCTTCCCTGCAAACCAGGAGGAAGTCATAATAATCCACTGAATATTCACACCCCCTAACGAGCCTAGATAAGGACCTGGTGCAAGTGACTGTGACAGGAACATTCTCGTACAATGAGCGCACCATAAATGACACGCTTTCCGTGAGTTTCATTTTCGACATTTGGTATATTGTCGCGCGTGTCAATCCTTGTGAAAAGTTATTTGTCATAACGTGCCATGGAATTATATTGTACACCGTAACATCGTGTTCTTCTCGCCGTATTCTGTGCCACTTTAGTTTAACCCTTTAAGACCCGATCGAAGCCGATTCTAAGAATGTCTTTTAAATCCTAACCGTTTTCTGAAAAACCTATGTTTTTATATCAGTGGTTCTCAGTGGTCTTTTTCATGTCAAGGATCCCCCAAAATGATATGTATTTGGCCGCGGACCCCTATCTCAAAATATGTTTTTCCAGGGACCCCCAGAAACAAAGATTTGAGTTAAAAATGTTCGCTTAAAAAAATATATTCATTCAAAGATTTGCACAAAAAAAAAATCACGATTAAAAGAAAATAGCCAAAGTATATAATAATGGTTAAAGTGGTTACACAGATGCGTTCCCGGTCTTAACCACGAGGAGATGCGACGAGGCCTTCAATGTATCAATACAACATTGAAGGGTAGTGTGTGTGTGTGTGTGTGTGTGTGTGTGTGTGTGTGTGTGTGTGTGTGTGTGTGTGTGTCTGGTCTCTTTTGACCTTCTCTGTAGTCTGAGAGCCTCGCACCCGGGCCCAATCCCATCGGAGGTGTCCACAGCCTTATATCCCCCTGGTGGCCTTTCATGCTATGATACCACTAATGGCAGAAATAGACCCGTGAACCGACCGAATCGTTTTAAAAGGGGATCAACAGCATGCAGGGTCCATGGTGACATGACCTTTAAAGTGGGCTCTAGGGGGGAATAAAAAACAACAAAAACAATACGGTCATAATTCAGGCGTTTTCTCAGCAGGCCGGTTAAAACCTCCCCTTGAAGGTTAGTGGATTTACAGCGCAGCCCAGTTCCAGCCTAATATTCACAGAAGAACGCTGATAGCTGAACGCATGGTATTTAAATGATCTTTTTGTCAGACAAAGGTGATTTTAACGCCAGCTCATTCTTGGCCCATTGACCTCGGCAGACGTGATGATGTCTCATTTTGCCCATTCAGCAGCTTTGGATTCATACATATAGAATTCAAGTTGAAGTTGGTTTTACCCATTAAGACCTGAGGCCGATTCTACACTTGTCTTCTAAATCCCAATAGTTTTCTGAAAAAAACTTATGTTTCTATATCAGTGGTACTCAAACGTTTTCATGTCAAGGACCCCCAAGCCGTGGACAGCCATCTCAAAATATTTTGTTCCAGGGAACCCCAGAAGCAAAGATTTGAGTTAAAAAGGTTCGGATTAAAATAATATATATTCAAAGATTTGCACACATTTTCACGATTTTTCAAAAATAGCAGATCTACAAGCTCGTAGTGCGGCACTCGGTGCCGCGCTATGAGCTTGTAGATCTGCTATTTTTGAATAGCCAAAGTGTCAAATAATGCTTTTTTAGCTCAAATTAAAAAGTGACACAGATGCGTTCCAGGTCTTAATGGGTTAACAGCTATACGTAGCAACTCCTGTGAAGTCATCTAGGCAAACTAGAAAGATTGTAGTCAGTAGGATGCATACAGTATAGCTGCAGGTTTCATCAGCATGGACGTCTCCTGTGCAGTTGGCCACTTAAACCCTATACTTAGTTGACCGGCATTTAGTTTGGCCTCTACACCAAATCTCTTTGCCGAAAATAGCCAGTCTACAAGATCACAACACGCTATTTTCTCTCTGAATGTCATGCACACACCTACAGTACATGAAAACGGACACAGATTGAATGTGATGACCTTTTTTACACATCTATGACACAATGTCAAAATATCTAGTGGGGAAAGGGTTCCATTTTCAATAGGCCATTTCCAACATCGAATAGTTCTGCACTATATTTGTTCAGTTGCAGGATATGAGCTTTCTGCTTTTGTTTAAGGGCAAACAATGTATTCTTTGAATCTCATGTCTGCTGCTCACACAAAGCTTAATGTTGTGTTCTGTTAAGAAGTTTTGTGCATTTCCCCCCTTTGGGCAAATTGATGTGAAAAAATGCATCGGTTCTTCCTTCCATGAGCAAACTTTCCTCACAGTTTCATCCAAATCCCATTATAACTTTTGGCAATATCCTGCTAATAGTCAAACGGAATAGGTCAAAAAACTGTTTCTGGATGTTGTTAAAGCCCCAGTACAGGATTTACTTTAATTAATTACCAGAATTAAATTGGTCAAGTTAATCCCATCCAATATAATTAGCAAAGAATTAGATTTTCAGGATATAATCCATTTTCCTCCTCCAATGTCCCCCACCCATCACTCATTTGGTTTATTTAACCACTTATTCAACTCGATGAGCCAGGGGGCCAAAATTGTAAGTTGAATTGAGGTCCGGGGGCCACAGACTGTCAACAAAAAAAATAACAAAATATTCATGGTTATCCGTTTAACCAGTAACTGTTAAGAAATGTGTAAGCAGTTAATACCAACAGTTAAATGGTCTTTAAAAAAAAAAGTTTTATTGTTGTAGTGATGCCTGGAGGCAGATGCGCCAGGCAGACTGCAATTGCTTAATGGTGATTGCTGACCTTCTACCATCATTTAAACACAGGGAAATAAAGTACTACGCACTTCAGCAAGTTGACATGCTGTGATAGACCTGAAAGCTGTGCGATTTTAATTTCAAAACATCTTTTCACAGAATAGTTTTGCAATAAAACTATGATCTGAATGAATATTTTTGCATTAATAAAGAGTGGATGATAGTCTCATGAATGTTTCAACGAGGATTACATTTACCCGCATTTGGTCAAATATTGTGGAATCTACACAGCTGCTTCAAATAATTAATTACATCAAGCCAGTGTGCAAAGGCAGGTCAAATCAATTATGCGTGTCAATTCTCCAAAAGTACAATATTTGCCTTTTGAAATGTAGTGGAGTGAAAGTCGGTCAAGAATTCAAATAATATTAAAGTAAAATGCACATACTCCAAACAATGTACTTAAATACAGTACTCAAGTATACCGTTAATGCAGTTTGTTGCTGTTTGTCTGCCACTGCCGTGGCGTTGGGGGTGGAGGAGGGATGTATTCTGTACGTGTGTGTGTGTTTATGGATTATAAAGAACAAGCAAATACAAACAAACAAACAGCTGGACAGACCCAGGGACGGATTGAGAATGAATGACAGTGAGAGATTAGAGGGGGAACAGGGAGCGATAGATTGTGTCGTGTTTAGCATGCAGAGTGGGAAGCACTTTTAGGCTTCTCTCTCTCTCTCTCTGCCGTGAGCAGCCCTAAACTTTCTCTCATAAGCCATCGCCTCGAGCCATAAACTCAGACATTTCAGTCACATTTTCACCTAAGTTGTGGGGGAGAAAAAGATTTAAAAAAGGGCCTTATTACTCGTGATCAAAGGTTGCTGTTTTGGGGATGAGATGGGCAGAGTCCGATATAATATGCATTCGACGTCGAAGGCGGCAAGGCGGGTCATTTTCATTTAAAGGAGAGACATGACGTTAACGGGCCCGGGAGTCTTTGTTTTTTTCGTCGTCTTCAAGTTTCATTTCCTTTGAAGAAAGTTTGAGCTCGAATCGCTGAGCACCGTGTGAGATATATGTAACAGAAATGAATTAAAGGTGTGCCACCGAATCGTTACCCCGTCTCTCCAAATTGTCTTCTAATAAAATAACAAAGTGAAATAAAAATCACCCATTCTGCCTGGATCTCTTTTACACGGCGTGGCTCTGCAGCAATAGGCTCTATGCACAGCAGCCATATTATCACTTCTTTCACAGGTGTTACCAATGATACTAATGAAGGCTCTGTTCCATTTAGTGTAGCACAGTGGTTCTCAGATGTTTTAATTTCCACGACCACCATAACTCTGAGAGTGTACAAATGGAACCAAATGGACCCCGTAAGAGGACATTTGGAACCCCCTCAAGGAACCATGAGGGTCCCTGAATCCCAATTTTAGACCCAGTGGTGTAGCAGAGTGTTTCCAGTGAGCCAACGTGCACAACATCAGCACCCTGACTCTGTTTGACCAGAATGGAACAGAGCCTTCATTAGCATCATTGGCAACACCTGTGAATTCCTTCACAATATGGCTGCTGTGCATAGAGCCTATCTAAGAGGGTCGGTCTGTGTGTCTTGAGGTAATTGCGCGAACCGTGGACCATTCAGTGTCAAATGTCTCGTTCTGTGTGCTACTAGGCACACAGAAGTACCTCCGCCGCTCTCTCCCAAGTTTTAGACTTTTAGAAATATTTAACTTTAATTTTATGCCCTGCCCAATTAGCACATTGACCGCTCTCTATTGATTTCTTGTAATTATAGTGCAGCGGGAGCAGGGTTTCGCTGTTGTAACACATTACGAGGCACTCAGGATTAAAAGCCTGCAGATGAAACGTAACATGCCATGTGTAATGACAATCGGCGTCGTGACATCGGAATGCATGGGTCCATTTTCAGTTGTTAAGCAAGTACTACAGAATGGCATGCAATTAGCAGCCATACTTAGCAGATACACACCCACACATTCTGAGTGTTTGGCCTCTAGCACTGCCATGACATATCAAACAAACAGAATCACTAAAGGACAGCTTAGGAACTGCGTTGGCTGGTTAGGCCTAGCGTCTGCTCGGAAGCAAAATGTTAACATTTATCATTTGTGAGATGTAAACATGGACCGAGCTCTCTGACCTTATTATAGGCGTGCAAACATTTTGTGTGGGAGCTGATTTGGTGGACAGGGATCTAACGTACAGTTCAACTCGCATTATTATGAACACCCTGCAACCGCAGAGCGCAAACCAAGACAGATAAACGCAACGTTTTGCTATGCTGATTATTTTTCCCTCCACCAGTTTCTTCCACTTGCCTTAACCCATTGAGACCTGGAACTGTCTCATTTTTAGATTTGACCTAAAAAGCATTATTTTACACTTTGGGCTATTCAAAAATAGCAGATCTACAAGCTCATAGCGCGGCACCGAGTGCCGCGCTATGAGCTTGTAGATCTGCTATTTTTGAAAAATCGTGAAAATGTGTGCAAATCTTTGAATATATATATTTTTAAAGCAAACATTTTTAACTCAAATCTTTGCTTCTGGGGGGTCCCTGGAACAAAATATTTTGATGGGGGTCTGCGGCCAAATACATATAATTTCGGGGGTCCTTGACATGAAAAAGATTGAGCACCACTGATATAGAAACATACGTTTTTCAGAAAACTGTTGGGATTTAGGAGACATGTAGAATCGGCTTCAGGACTCAATGGGTTAAGTTATTTTGAGTCCCTGCCAAGACGCTAATCCATGATGCTTCCAGTGCTTTGACGCAGATGGAGGGCAGTAATTAGTTTTATTTCCCTTCATCAGTGTGATAGGAGGATAAACTGAGGCTCAGAGCAAAGGAAGCGCTCGCTTTGACTGAGGGATGGGTTTCAGAAGTATGGCGGCCTTGAGAAAGTTGGTGGTTGCCTATAGTATAGGACCTTGTTGTTCAGGCTAAGGTCACCCTGTTCCATGGGCACTGCGTGCTTTGTAGGAGTGTGGACCAGTGGTGTAAAGTAATTTAAGTACATTTACTGAAGTACTATGCTTAAGTACAATTTTGAGGTATTTTTACTTTACTGGAGTATTTACAATTGTCTATACTTTGACTTCTACTCCACTACATCTCAGAGGCAAATATTGTACTTTTACTCCACTACAATTATTTGAAAACTTTAGTTACTAGTTACTTTGCAGATACAAATTATTACATTATAAAACATACATTAATCACTTTAGCCCTATCTTATTCCTAAGCTATTTGAAAATAGATGATCTGCTATTTTCAAACATTTTAGTACTTTTACTTTTGGTACTTTAAGTACATTTTGATACCAACACTTCTCTACTCTTACTCAAGTACATTTTGAATTCCGGACTTTTACTTGTAGCAGAGTACTTCTACATTGCGGTATTGATACTTTTACTTATCCTATTGAGTGCCATTCACGTGTTTCACGTGTTTTACCGCTATGGTGCAACGTGCCAATCACGTGTTTCACGTGTTTTTGAAAAAAATAGTAAAAAAAAAACAAAACAGAACCCTAGATATTATCTGAAAATCTGCAGCTCCATCCACTCCTTGTTTAACTTATAACTGAAAAAGGCTGTATCTCACTTCCAAAGCACTTTTATTTTACTTTGAAAAAAAAATAGATAATAATAATCGCACTGGCCAGAAATAGCCAGAAATAATTCTGGCACTCAGTGAGTTGAGTAAAACATTTGAGTACTTTTTTTTTGGTGTGGACCCACCATGTGAGAGCTCCCAGTCCCACCCTTTGCCGACAACTTATAAAGAGGCCAGTGCCGATGTGGGTTTTGTTCTCCTTGGGCCAGCCGGTATGTAGGAAATTGGATTGGTTTGCCTGTGTGTGTGTGTGTGTGTGTGTGTGTGTGTGTGTGTGTGTGTGTGTGTGTGTGTGTGTGTGTGTGTGTGTGTGTGTGTGTGTGTGTGTGTGTGTGTGTGTGTGTGTGTGTGTGTGTGTGTGTGTGTGTGTGTGTGTGTGTGTGTGTGTGTGTGTGTGTGCGCGTGTGTGCGCACGCGCGAAAAGGACAGGATAAGGTGAGAAAATAACCAGGTGTGAATGTGGCAGTGAGATATGTTGTGGAGTGCGTAGAGAGCTGGAAAATGTCTCCTTCTGTTGTTGTAGATGTCCTTCACACTATAGCAAGAACTTACAAGAGCTTCCTCTCACCATCTGTTCCATCTCAGAGTCCGAAGTCCTGCACGTGCCCAATACCACAACGCACGCATGGTGATCGAGCTATCGGGGAAGGGGAGACCATTGTTAATTAGTAATTACACAGAGTATATCCAGTTTCAGCTTCACCCATGCTGATGGCTCCTCTTGCTCAGGGACACTTTGACACATAGACATGGGTGGGCTGGGAGGTGACCCGGTGACTTTCTGATTACCGGACACCTTCTCTACCCACTCAGCTACAGCTGCCCCTTAACCATAGTAGGCCCATTCCTTTTTCCCTCTACACCAAATCTCTTTGATGAAAAATCTCAACATGTGTGACGTGACGTGTCGAGAGCTTGAAGATCTGCTAATCTTAATGAATGTTCGCCTACTTTCGCCTAATGTTCATCTGGCTCTGTGCATGTATAGGCCCAGGTTTTCAGAAGGTAGTTTGCCCCATTGCCTGTTCCGGCTCAGGCAGCAGATTTGAACCAAAAAAACATATGACACCTTCATTACGTGTTTTTTTCGGTTCAAATTTGCTGCCAAGCCAATCAAACAAAGCTATATGGGGAAAATGTATGGAATCCTGGGACTATGCGCAGAGCCTACTGGGACATGTGAAAGCAAATAAATGTCTTTGTTCAAAAAAAATAAATAGCTAATGCTAATCTGTACTCTGGAACACACTCGTAGCATTTCTGGCAGAGGTTGGATTTTAACACATTAAGACCTGAGGCCGCTTCTAAACATTTTCTAAATCCTAACAGTTTTTTGGAAAAAAAAATATAGACATCTAAAGTGACACAGATGCGTTCCAGGTATCAATGGGTTAATCGACTGCTTCACCTTGGCTGCTCTTGCACGATTCAATGTGTCTCCATACAATGAAACAACGGGCCGTACTGTAGATGCAAAGGAGCCAGGTGGAGCCATGCAATCTTCTGTGGAAGCACACAGATCGCGTGGCGTGATGACGAAAGAGGGATGACTTCCACCAGTCTCAGACCTACAGTATGTCTACATACGTTACATAACTGGATGTCAAAGTGAAGTTCAACAGACCTCTTCATCTCTGTTACATGTAGGGGCGAGATAGGCCATCACATTGTCACTCCCAACTCGTCACATAATGCTGACAGTTGGTCGGGACCCCATTAACATCCTTTGGTGGAAAGTAACAAAGTACATTTACTCAAGTGCTTTACTTTACTTGTAACAATTTCTACAAATTTGTGGTATTGAAACTTTTACTTAAGTAACAAATCAGCAGTGGTGGAAAAAGTACTCAAATTCTTTACTTAAGTAAAAGTACCAATACTGCAATATAAAAATACTCTGTTACAAGTAAAAGTCCAGAATTCCAAATGTACAAAAGTATTGGCATCAAAATGTACTTAAAGTACCAAAAGTAAAAGTACTAAATATTTGAAAATAGCCGATCTACAAGCTCACAACGCGTCGCGATGCGACGCGTTGTGAGCTTGTAGATCTGCTATTTTCAAATAGCCTGGGTATAAAATAGGTTTAAAGTGGTTAATGTAGGTTTCATTATATCATAATTTATATCTGAAAAGTAACTAGTAACTAAAGTTTCCAAATAATTGTAGTGGAGTAAAAGTACAATATTTGCCTCTGAGATGTAGTGGAGTAGAAGTAAAAGTATTGGAAATTGGAAATACTCAAGTATCGTACAAATACCTCAAAATTGTACTTAAGTACAGTACTTAAGTAAATGTACTTAGTTACTTTACACCACTGCAAATCAGAGTATTTCTTGCACCACTGTTAGCGTCACACAGGGTCAACGGCCGAGTGATGTCCACTTCTGCCGACTCAGCGCAGCGCCCTTCTTTTTGCATACCGATAGGAGGGGAATCGGTTATGATCCGCCCCTTCTCAGTTTGGTGCGTGAAAAGGGTACCTGATGGGGGTTGGCGAAAGGTCCTATACTCTCTGTGTGGAGTTTGCATGTTCTCCCTGTGTCTCTCAGGGTAGGGCTTTCACCAACTAGTCGACTAGTCGACTAGTATAACCACTAGTCGACCTTGTTGGTACTAGTCGAATAGTTGGGAAAAAAAAAAAAACTTTTTTTATTTTTTATTTTTTTTAATTTAATTTTTAATGCTATAGTAATGGCCCATCTTACTATTATTATTATCCTCCTGACTTTATTTTTTTTATCAAAAGGGGGTCAAAAGCATGCCCAATAAAAGCCTATTATTAGGCAATGGGGATCCTTGGAGACGCTGCTGTGGTGCTGTGCTGCTGTGCCAGAAGCGCTTCCCTTAAAACGCCATAAAAATAAGGGCAGGAGGATAATAGTAATATAGTAGTAAGATGGTATTAAAACAGTGCCACCCCAAAAAAAAAAAAAAATATATATATATATATATATATATATATATATATATATTTTTTTTTTTTTTTTAATTTAAATTTCGACTAGTCGACTAGTCGACTACCACTGGGTCAAATTAGTCGACCTGTAAAAATCTCTAGTCGTGAAAGCCCTATCTCAGGGTAGTTAATACCCTCACAAAAACATGTACTGTAGTAATCCTGGTCGCTATACCGCCTCCCCCATGACAGCCGGGGCGCCTGATGGTCCAACAAAGGGAGACTCCCCCCTGTCAGGTGACGAAGAAGGTCAGTTGACTCGCATGCATTGAAGGAGGCATGAGCTCGGCCCTGGCCTCCCTAGGCTGGCGAGGGGAGTGTAGCGCCCGGGATCACTTTGAATAATTGGCACCGGGTGAAAAATAAGGGTTACAAAATCGCGGGATAAAAAAAAAAGAAAAGGTTACCCTGTTATTCCATCTGCAACATATACGAAAAGTATCTTAACCCATTAAGACCTGGAACTGTGTCATTTTTTGATTTGAGCTAAAAAGCATTATTTTACATTTTGGCTATTCAAAAATAGCAGATCTACAAGCTCATAGCGCGGCACTGAGTGCCGCGCTATGAGCTTGTAGATCTGCTATTTTTGAAAAATCGTGAAAATGTGTGCAAATCTTTGAATATATATATTTTTAAAGTGAACATTTTTAACTCAAATCTTTGCTTCTGGGGGGTCCCTGGAACAAAATATTTTGATGGGGGTCCGCGGCCAAATACATATAATTTTGGGGGTCCTTGACATGAAAAAGATGGAGCACCACTGATATAGAAACATACGTTTTTCAGAAAACTGTTGAGATTTAGGAGACATGTAGAATCGGCTTCAGGTCTCAATGGGTAAACCAAGCATCAATATACTAGGAGTTGGGAGTGAGAAATGTGTTGAGATGGGGTAATACAGTTTATCCAGGCTTCGTGGTTACGTTACGATGTCTCTCACCCGGTGTGGAACCTCAGTCTTGTTTCTCATGACCCGCTTTTGGGGTCCATGTACCCCCCGGTTGAGAAGCGCTCTGTGCTTAGCCTACTGCCCAGCGGCGCATGGGATTGAGATGGGAAACACAGCCATGGACTGTTTCCCATGAAGATGGACAGGAGAGGTTCGACCCGAGTCAGACCCAATTACTGGCATCTCCTCAGCCTCAGCCTGGCCCGCTGTACCAGAGGGACGGAAGAGGGAGTCTTTTAACCCATTAAGACCGGGAACGCATCTGTGTGTCATTTTAAGATGTCTTTGGGCTATTCAAAAATAGCAGATATACAAGCTCGGTGCCGCGCTACGAGCTTGTAGATCTGCTATTTTTGTGCAAATCTTTGAATATATATATATATTTTTTTTTTAAAGTGAATATTTTTAACTCAAATCTTTGCTTCTGGGGGTCCCTGGAACTAAATATTTTGAGATGGGGGTCCGCGGCCAAATACATATAATTTTGGGGGTCCTTGACGTGAAAAGGTTTGAGAACCACTGATTATAGCAAAGTTTAAAAAAAAAAAGAAAACTGTTGGGATTTAGAAGACATTTGTAGAACCCCCAGAAGCAAAGATTTGAGTTAAAAATGTTCGCTTTAAAAAATATATATATTAAAAGATTTGCACAAATATTTAACTATTTTTTTTTTTTAAATAGCAGATCTACAAGCTCGTAGTGCGGCACTCGGTGCCGCGCTACGAGCTCGTAGATCTGCTATTTTTGAATAGCCCAAAGAAATCCATAAAGTGACACACAGATGCGCTCCCGGTCTTAAAGGGTTAAATTGGGAGGGCGGGGCCCTGGCTGATTCTCCCCGCTGATTCCCGCCGTAGATCGATATCTCCGCTAGGCCCCCTCCGGGTCCTCTCACTTTCCAGGGTTAATCGACGACATTGAAAAAAAGCCCCAGGGATTTGTGGAGAGCCCTGGCCTTTATAATCCCTGCACTTTGTGGGAGATATAAAAACAGGGTCTTTCTGACAGGATCTCCACTTAATTTGGTGCAGATTATCAGCCCCCTTGTATTATTATTATTCTGGCCGGTGGACTTGTGAAATGGGGTCTCTCCACGGGCAACTCACAGCCCTAGAAAATAGGACCAGTAGAGTGATAGTAGGCTCTATGCACAGCAGCCATTTTGGAGAAAAATTGGGCCTCTTCTTACTTCCTTCACAGGTGTTACCAATGATACTAATGAAGGCTCTGTTCCATTCTGGTCAAACAGAGTCAGGGTGCTGATATTGTGCATGTTGGCTCACTAGAAATACTAGTGCGTCTCAAAGTGTGGTCCAGGGACCCTCATGGTTCCTTGAGGGGGTGTAACTCTGAGAGTGTACAAATGGAACCAAATGGACCCGGGAGGGTCCATTTGGTTCCATTTGTACACTCTCAGAGTTATGGGGGTCCTTGCAATTAAAAAGTTTGAGAACCACTGTGCTACACTAAATGGAACAGAGCCTTCATTAGTGTCATTGGTAACACCTGTGAAGGAAGCAAGGAAGGGGCCCAATTTCTGTCCAATATGGCTGCTGTGCATAGAGCCTATTAAAGGCATACATAACGGTGCAAAACATGTGGCTTCCAAATGGTTCACGCTCTCTATATGAATAGGATTCATAAGTGCTGGTAATCAAAGGCAGTTTCTCTCCCCCCTCAAGGTCAAGTGCAGTAAATGTGAAAAGCAATTTCTTTGAATATTCCTTTAATATTTTCGAACGTGTTTGCGTTAATTCACTGTGGGCAATGCGGCGTTTATAATTTATGATATACATAAGCTTAATCTAATGTTATGCGCGGGGTTCGTCCTGTTGCCCCGGGGCAGTTCAACCCGAGCATCTTGCGGTGTGTGCACATCGGTTGTTAAGGTCTTTAACCCTTTAAAGACCAGGAACGCATCTGTGTGTCATTTTTAGATTTCTTTGGGCTATTCAAAAATAGCAGATCTACAAGCTCGTAGCGTGGCACCGAGTGCCGCGCTATGAGCTTGTAGATCTGCTATTTTTTGAAAAAACATGGAAAGTTGTGCAAATATTTGATGTTTTTTCTTTTTTTTTCGGACATTTGTAACTCAAACCTTTGCTTCTGGGGGTTCCTGGAACAAAATATTTTATAAACGTTCGCTTTGAAAAATATATAAAACAAGATTTTGCCACGATTTTTCACGATTTTTCAAAAAATAGCCCAAAAAAATCTAAAAATTACACACAGATGCGTTCCCGGTCCTAAAGAGTTAAGCTACAGCATACTGTGTAAATGGCGTCTCATTTGAGTGGCTTGTTTTGGCTCGTGTACCGCAATGTAATCGTTGATTTTGTTTGATCTTTTTTTCCGCAAGCCCCGGGAGATTGTTGTGACCAGAATAACAGATGCGGAAAATACCCGAAGATCAAAAAGAGGCCAGATAAAAATGTATGCTAAAAACGGGTGTTATTTCTTAGATCAATAGTATGTCCTTTGACCGATAAAAAGATAAGAGTGATAGAGGTTTAAAGTCTGAGGTAAAAAGTTCAGAGCGCATGCATCTGACAGGAGTGAGGGGTAATCCGTGGTTGTATATTTCTTTTCTGCCCAGTATAGCAGCAGACAAATGGTCTCACCGCCACGAGTGAGTTCATATTGGATTTGGCCCGAAGGCTCTGCACTCACTATGGCGTGTCGTCGGTCAGTGGCGTGGCGTAACTGAAGTGCATTTACTCAAGTACTGTACTTAGGTACAGTTTTGAGGCATGTTTACTTCACTGGAGTATTTCCAATTTTCAATACATCTACTTCTACTCCAAAAAGATATTGTTACTTTTACTCCACTCCAATTATTTGAAAGCTTTAGTTACTAGTTACTTTGCAGGTATAAATTATTACATTATAAAACATACATTAACCACTTTAGCCCTGTTTTATACCGAGGCTATTTGAAAATAGCCGATCTACAAGCTCACAACGCGTCGCGGTGCGTTGTGAATCGGCTATTTTCAAACATTTTAGTACTTTTACTTTTGGTACTTTAAGTACATTTTGATACCAATACTTTTGTACTTTTACTCAAGTACCTTTTTAATTCCGGAGTATTTCTACATTGCAGTATTGATACTTTTACCTAAGTAAAACACGTGAGTACTTTTTCCACCACTGGTGTCGGTTCTCAAAGTGGGGTCCTTGAGGGGGTTCCAGGGGGTCCCCAGCTGAATGATCGGTAACTCTTGAGAGTTTATACAAATGGAACCAAATGGACCCGTAAAAGTTACGGTGGTCCGTGGCCTAAATCACAGTATCTGGGGGCCTTGTAATGAAAACGTGTTTTGGACAGATGCTAGGTTTATTGTTCACCTGGCAGCCTAGCCCTCTGTAGGGGCCTATACGTGGTTCTCTCTAATTATGTGATTATTTACCTAGTTTATTGACTAGAGCTCAATAAACACTTGCAAGGCGCTCTGGATAAGAGCGTCTGCTAAATGCCTGAAGAGGATATATGCACAGCAACCATATTGTAAAGACCTTCACAGGTGTTACCAATTATGCTAATGAAGGCTCTGTTCCATTCTGGTCAAACAGAGTCAGGGCGCCGGTAGTGTGCATGTTGTTCTCACTGGAAACACTCTATCACACCAGTGGGTCTCATAGTGTGGTCCAGGGACCCTCATGGTTCCTTGAGGGGGTTCCAAATGGCCCCTTACGGTTGTGTAACTCTGAGAGTGTACAAATGGAACCAAATGGACCCTTACGGGTCCATTTGGTTCCATTTGTACACTCTCAGAGTTATGGGGGTCGTTGAAAATAAAGAAGTTTGAGAACCACTGTGCTACACGAAATGGAACAGAGCCTTCATTAGTATCATTGGTAACACCTGTGAAGGAAGTAAGGAAGAGGCCCAATTTATTTCCAATATGGCTGCTGTGCACAGAACCTATTTTAAATTGTTATATAGCAGAGATGAACCAGATTTGACAAAAAAAAAAAGGTCTCTCTAAACAAAGAGAGACTCGCCACCCCCCATCCCCAAAATAACGAACATACAGTACCACAGTAGGCCTGCTATCCGTCTGGGAGATACAGTAATAGGATCTGTTTCTCTGCATGCTTGCAGTATGGTTTGCTGATACGTAATAAGGCCAGACATTATTGCTCACATTAGATTCAAACGTATTTCGGTACTCATTTAGAACAGTTTTGCTGACATGATCTTAGAATAATGTTTCACTGTAAAGTATAATTCTTCTTACCTTGTTTAAAGCAGCACATCAGAGAAAGTGCATAACTTCACGAGTTGCAAGTATACAATGCACTTAGTTGTTTTTTTTTCTCCTCATGAATATGCAATGCAATATCTTGGGTGCAATAATACATTCCAAGGTTGCATCTTGGCGAGAGACACACAGCACAGCATAATAAAGGCCCTGCAGTTTTAATATACCTGAAAATAACAGTCGATATCGGAAAGGTCTACGAAATAAGAACTTTTATTTATAATATATTCATACTTGTACACAAGTAAAATAAAATGCATATCTATGGTTCCATCGTAGTCTGAACAATTCAGCAGCATTCTTTCGGTAAATGCTTCCCATATACCCTTTCTGTCATGGCAATTTAACTGAAAATGGGGGCGAAAAAAAAACATTTGTCTTTACTGAATTACTTATCAAAAAAACATAACAGTACCCAACAAATGCATCACTTTTGAATAAATAATGGGTAATGGAGATCATTCTTCTTTGATAAACAGACCCAAACATTCTTTGTGTGCGTTCGGCTTTTAATTTCCTGTAATTTCTTTTTAATTCTTTTGTATTTCTTTTTATTTAGTTTTCCAGCAGTCTGTCTGTCGAGGCAGTCACTGTCTTTGCAGTAAAAGCTTTTTTTTGGGGGGGGGATGGGAAGAAGGGCCGAGGGTCTCCGACGTGTAGCTTAGACACAGTACAGTTAAGTACATACAGAACAAACAATTTTGGGCACCAATTCATTATATACATCAGATCTGAAGTGTTCTGTAAAGGCATCCATTTTGTTAAATGTACTCTAACATCTTTATTACCGTTTGTCCATACCCCTGTCGTAAGGGAGGGCAACATGACCTCTTGTTCTTCAGTCTCTGCCTGCTTTTAGAAGTCACTGTGGGATTCTGAATCATTGTCATGAGCATTAACAATCTGCAAGTCCTGATCGGGAGCTCCTAAGACATGGCTAGAGAGATCCAGATCACGGAGATGAGGGGAAGTCGCAGCGCACGAATTGTGGATCCCTGGCCTTTGAGACAATGGCTGCTGTCCGACTTGGGCTTTTTGGAACACTTCTTTTTCTTTTTGTTTGGCGCCGCGGAGGGTTCCAGATTGTCTATGAGGTCGGGATTTAGATTTTCCAAAGACGTATCGAGGGTGTCGGACAGGGTCCCCAGAGGCCCGTCGCTCTGCTTGTTCCGGGTCTCATTTTTCGTTCGCTCCGGCTCCTTGAATTTGGTCTTGGAAATGTTCTCCTTCTCCTTAAGGGGGTTGTTGGTGATTTGGCGGCTCTTGCCTGAGAGGATGGAGGACTTATCGTTGTCTCCCAGACAACACCTGGGGACGGCCTCTCCCAGGGGGTTCTCTGTGGAGGGGAACTTACCCGAGTGTGTCTTGGAGCTGCTGAAGAGATTGGTCTGCGTTTGAGTCGTCTCCACGCAGCCCTCCAAGTCGTCGCTCTTCAGTCCCTTCAGGTCCTTCCCCTCCAGGGTCGCGGGGAGGTAGCACTCCAGCTGAGAGCTGGAGCCCTTGAAGCGTTTGAACCAGTCCCACAAGGTTCTGGCCCGACAGTCGCAGATCCACTGGTTCCCGTTGAGGCGGAGATACTGCAGGGACACCAGCGGGTCCATGGTCTCCCCCGTCAACACCGTCAGATTGTTGAAGAACAGGAACAAGGACTTGAGCTTTCCCAGGTCGCTGAAGGCCCTCGGCTGAACGTACACGACGCGGTTCTGGTGCAGCAGCAGTCGGTCCAGGTTGATCAGGCCGCGGAACATGTTGTCCGTCACGATCTTGATCTTGTTGTTGTGCAGGTAAAGATACGTGAGGTTGGCCAGGTCCAGGAAAGTGTCGTCGTGCAGCGTCAGGATGTTGTTGTCCTGCAGGTAGAGGTTCTGCAGGGAGAACATCCCGCGGAACACCCCGACGGGCAGCTCCGACAGGCCGCACCGGTGCAGGTGGAGGGTGTGCAGCTTGGTCAGGCCCCGGAAGGCCGTGGGGCTGATGGTGCGCAGGTTGCCGTTGTCCCCGATGTCCAGCTCCTCCAGCTTCTCCAGGCCGTAGAAGGCGCCCGCCTCGATGTGGCTGATGTTGTTGGAGTAGAGCCAGAGGACGGTGAGGTTCTGGCACGAGCTGAAGCTGGTGGAGCGCACCACCGTCAGCTTGTTGCTCTGGAGGAAGATCCGCTGGCTCCGCACGGGGATCTCGGTGGGGATGGAGAACAGTCCCTGCTGCTGGCACGCCACGGTGGGCCTTGGCTCGCTGTAGCACACGCATTTGGCGGGGCAGCCGTCGGCCGGAGGCGCGAGGTGCAGCCACACCACCAGGAACAGGAGTCGACCCCCTTTTTGGGAGACACAGAAAGACAAAGACAAGGGCGGACGTGGTTAGTGTAATGTTATGCAACGAAATACAGATGTGCCATTTCAAAACTTCAAATGTCCTGCCATCGGCAAGACAGTAAATTTTCAGGGGATTCCCAGGGTAATAAGAGGGACAAAGAAGGGCATTTAAAATGCTGCATTATTTTGATGATCACTGCTTTTATGATGCTAATTAATTTGAGCAACTGGTCAAGGACCTCTTCAAATCACCTTTCGCCTCATAATGAGTCTGACACCTTCTTCAACACACATTCTTTTGTTCTCATGTATATGGATGTCTGTTGAAGGGAAAAACGGGGGGGTGTAGTGACCACTTATTTTCAGGGGCAAAACAGTGCAATTTTAAGGGCAGAACCGGGAGGAAAAAAAATGCATTTTCAGGGCACTTTCAGGGAAAGAACAGTAACGTGTGAAGTTTTGAAGTGGCACATCTGTACAAAGAGTCACATTTCCCCTCCCCATGCGTTCATTGTGAATCTATAGACTGTGTTTGAATTCGGTTAAGTGTTTAAGCATAAACCTCTCTGATCCACACTGCTGCTCAGACCTCTGTGTGGTTGACTGGCAATTTCTACTGACAGTTTAATAGCGGGATGGCTGTTGTGCTGCAGGATGTGGATAGCAGTGAAACGTCAGAATATAAAGCACATTGGAAGTGACATTTTATTGAGAATTTTATTTAAAAATCATGACTGCGGTGACTTTCAATGAAATCAAAATAGCAACACAATCGTAAGTCAACACCATTGCGAATCAACGATACCAACGTGAACAGAAACATTTTTCTAACGGGTCAATTTTACTCTCCGAGTAAAATTAACACTCAGGATCCGTTGGCTTTGTTGTATCACAACAAACAGGATGGATCCTCCATTCACACGAGTGATTCAGGACATCTGTTTAGAGTATATGGATGCTTGCACCTGGGGGACCCCCCGCGCCCCCCCGCCCCCCTGCTGCCAACACAAGCGTGAAGGCCCGAGCAGCAGAAAAGGGTCCCATGAAGCCTGACTCATTTAATATGGGTGGGTAGCTTTTATGTGGAATTAGGCAGCTTAGGGTGGATGGAATTAACTACGTGGCGTCCCCATACTTTGGGCATGTCATTGCAGTAGTCAAACAATTTCCAAAAATAGCTCCAAAATTTGCAATGAGTTGTGAGCTTGTAGATCAGCCATTTTAGCTATTTGTCTCACGATAAGACAGGGGTCTTCAACGTTTTTCAGGCCAAGGACCCCTTCGCTGAGTGAGAGAGATGAAGCAGGGACCACCTACTACATGCTGTATATATCATCAGTGTTGAGTAAATTAATGTTATTGTTTGTTTACACCAAACTATCAAACTGTTGCATTCGTGTTAATGTGTATTTTCAGACATTTAACCACCTTTGGCTCGGTACTTGGTCTGCTCTTCTTCCCCTCTACTACACCAAACCTGTCAAAAATAGCAGATCTACAAGCTCACAACGCCGTGAGCTTTGCAGAGCTGCTATTTTCGAGTAATATTCCCCCTCAGGATAGGAATGCTAGGGTTCAAAACATTCATGGAAAAATACGTTCGTATCACACAAAGATTTGGCGGCCCCCCGGTAGTAACTCTGAGGACCGCCCCGCAGGGGTCCCGGACAGACCCCCCCCCCCCCCCCCGTCGAAGACCCCTAGGGGCCTTAAGAGGTTTGACATTAGCCCCGACACGGATAGGATCGGTGTGCTTGGCCTTTCCGCCGCGGCCACCCGGGGAGATTGACGCTGAGTTATAACTAGGTCGGGGCGAGGGCTACGGAGCCCCTCTGGGCTGCTACCACCGGGGGCAGCCTTTGAGCGGGGGTGTTTTTGAGTGCACGGAAGTAGATGAGATGTAGAAGAAATGTGTAACTACAGCTTCTGAAGGTCTGTGTGTGCGTGAGCGTGTGTGTGTGTGTGTGTGTGTGTGTGTATGCCCCGAAGGCATGCGCATGCCGAGCCGGATTCCGGGTTTGCTGGCATTAATTATTACTGCTTCTGGGGCTAACTGTATCACGGATGAGCTGGCTACACAGGCGACGGGGATCGGCGCAAAAAAAAAAGGCTGAGTTACCGCATGTGAATGATCACTCCTGACTTTACATGGCTGGTGTTATACCTAAAGGAAGAAGAAACAAGCCGGCGCATCAACCCGAGGGCCACAGATTCCTTGAGGGAGGAGCGAGGGTGTCAAAGTGTCACAGAGATGTCTCTCGATTCAGTGCGTCAGGGCAGACACGCCAATCGGAATCTCACAGCCCCCCCTGCCTGGCACCTGGCCTCCTGGTAAGGATTACCAGGCCCTGCTATAGCGTACACATCGTGGCTGTCAGGTGGAAACCTTGCATCTCCATATTTTCACCTGAAGCCGATTCTACAAACGTTTTCTAAATCCCAACAGTTTTCTGAAAAACGCATGGTTCTAGATCAGTGGGGCTCAAACTTTTTCATGTCAAGGACTCCCAAAATGATATGTATTTGGCCACGGACCCCCATCTCAAAACATTTTGTTCCAGGGACCCCCAGAAGCAAAGATTTGAGTTGAAAGTGTTTGCTTTAAAATAATATACATTCAAAGATTTTCACACATTTTCACGATTTTTCAAAAATAGCAGATATACAAGCTCATAGCACGGCACTCGGTGCCGCGCTATGAGCTTGTATATCTGCTATTTTTGAATAGCCAAAGTGTAAAATAAAGCTTTTTAGCTCAAATCTAAGATGACACAGATGCGTTCCAGGTCTTAAGGGTTAACTTTTGTGTTTTTTAGTACGTTTATGCCCTACTTTGTCATACTACAGCGTCACACAAAAGTAGCAGATCCGCAAGCGCGAAACGCGCCGCGTAGCGCCACGTTTTGAGGTTGTAGATCTGCTACTTTTGCCGTTTTTGAATTTGAATCATAAAAAGTAACGGACCGAGACGATATCCATATTCCATTCCATCTTTTTAAACCTTTCCCCCCACCCCATAAATGTATGCTTTTGGTCACCCTTTAACCACTTATGCTCTATTTTACCATATACTTTGTCGTATGACAGTGTCATGCAATTTAAGATGGCGCCCACCATTGCAGGCGTGACACCTTTATGTGCACGGTGGACAAAGACAAAGGAAGAATTCCAGTGTTGTAAACACATGTGTTTTTACATGTGCATATGACAATAAACTTCTTATAACTTATATCTTGTATCTTTGTGCAAACGTAGCAACAATATCTGAGCTAACAGTATGTACACACTCACAACGTGTTGCAATGTGACGTGTTGCAATGTGACGGGCACCGAGTGCTGCGCTATGAGCTTGTAGATCAGACTCGGGCCTTAATGGGTTAATCTTGCATTTTTTGGGCGGTGCAACCGCCCCATATGTGAGGTTTGGACATCGACATTCGCTGCACTGTGATTGGCCACCATTGTACCCCCCTAACCCTGCACATTCAATGCAAATCACTGGCCACCATTGCACCCCCCTAACCCTGCACCGTGATTGGCCACCATTGTACCCCCCCAACCCCTATTCAGGACTGTGATTGGCTAGTGAACACATGACACATGTGCATGGCCCTATAAATAGGACTATGCACTTAAAAAAAACACATTTATGTTTTTTTTTTAAGTGAATCACCCATTGTGGACCAACCATTGTTTATTGTTAATAAATGGCACCACACACTTCAGAAATATTACTTTTCTTTAAGTGAACTTCCATCACTGTGATGACCACTGTGACCACACCGCCCACTTCACACTGGGTGTTTTTTTTTTCTAAATCTTTGCCATTATTGATGTAATATAAGTCTCTCTGTGGGTTTATTAATATTCAACCAAGTATTTACAAGAGCTTGTAACATAAATAATAACTACATTGGATCCATTGGGAAACAGGTAATTTTTTCCCCCTTTCCTGAAAAGTAACAGTTTTCCACATACAAGGTTTACGACCGACATGAGAGTGTCCCAGACGGCATGACAGGTAGAGAAGCACTGCAAAATGCATGAGCTTCTTTTTTCTTCTTTTCTACCCAGCCCTCCCAGCTTCCCAGTGGTGGGAAGTAACTATAAGTACATTTACTTAAGTGCTGTACTTTTACTTTACTTGAATACCGGTATATGTCCATTCATTCAATACGTTATACAGTACTTCTATTCCACTACCCAGAGGCAAATATTGCACATTTTACTGCACTATACAATGACAGCGTTGTGAGCTTGTATTGGTTATTTTCGAAAAACTTAAGTACTTCTAATATGGTATTGTAAGTATATACAGTACAGTACATGACAATTTTAATAAAGGATTTGATCCTATACTTGTTTGTAATTTTTTTTGTAACATTTTTTTTGTATTGCTACAAAAAAAAAAAAGAGCACCTCCCTCCCTCCCTCCCCCCCTCCCTCCCCTGCTCATCTGGCTGCAGAGTGTGTGTTGTGGTGCGGCTCATCTGTGGACCTTGTTAAACGGAGCTCTGGCGTTGGCCTGACAGCATCCCTCTGCTGCACTTTCCCCTCCAGTATCCTCCCCGCTCAGCCCGTCAGGCTCATGCCACACTGAAAAGCTGTCAAGACTTTTCCGCTCTTTCTGCATCGCAGCACTTTTTTTTCCCTCTCTCTGTCTCGCCTAACAATAGCAATATTTTACCGCAGAGCAACGCTCCGCCGTATCTCCGCTTATATGCTGTCTTCATTCATCCAAGCCCCCCCCCCCCTCCCTCCCTCCACCGTGCTGTCTGTTCATTAACATGCGATTTCCACCCACGCGCCGCGTGTCAACGCACCCTTTTTCCCTTCAGACGGTGGCATTGTGCTGCCTTGTCTTTGTTAGCGTTCTCTGCACACCCGCTCCAAAGGATCATCATCTTTTGGAGCAATTATATATCCGTGGTGCGCGCCCGCTGCATCTTCATACATGGGTATATATCAGTGGCTATAGGGCTGCTATATGTTTCCAGGGCTCGGGTTTACAGGTTTTTGGGATCCATATGTTCGAACGGCGTGGCCCCTGTGTGGATCTTGGACTTCATGTTGACCAGCCCGGACAAGTGGTTCTCAACCTTTTTTGCGTCAAGGACCCCCAAATTGACACATATTAGCCCACGGACGGACCCCTATTTGAAAAGATATGCCAGGGACTCAATCATTTTGATTCCTTGGGGGTCCCAATCTACACTGTATCATCAGCATTAGTGTTCATTTAACTCTGAGAGTGTACAAATGGAACCAAATGGACCCTAGCACATAAGGATCAATTTGGTTCCTAACTATTCATTTGGCCGGGGACCACCTGGAACCCCTTCAAGGACCAATGGTGGTCCCCGGACCACTGGTTGAGAACCACTGATCTAGGATGTATCTATGACACACTATACGACTCCAAATTTGGGCAAGGTTTCAACCTGATTAGAACCCCACTGACTTCCATTGTAAAACATATATATAAAATATTTCAAAATGTATAAAATATGATGTGACAAGTTGGAGACATTTCTGTTCGCACAAGAGATTCGGCGCTGATCGGTCCAGCGGTTTTGCAAGATTAGGTTCAGAAGACAGACTAGACAAACCAACCGACCTGTCCGGTGGTCCAGGGACCCCCCCTGGTGACTCACAAAAAACGTTGTCATACCACCACAGCCCTGCTTTTTTTTCTCCCTCGCTGCTCTTATGTGAAGAGCCTGTGGACTTCACAGTAGAGACCTCTCACATCCTTCCACCTTGACCTGGATCTGTACTGTATACCGGCAGTGGTGGAACCCTTATTGTACTGTATGTAACTCTGAGAGGGTACAAATACACTCTCAGAGTTATGGGGGTCCTTGGCCTATTACTGTACATACAGTACCAAACTGGGTCCTTGAAGTAAATACAAGTTTGAGAACCAAGGCATCACAGCTGATGTAAGAGTTTGGTTCTCCCCCATTGATCGATCGGATCTCATCCTCTCTGTCCTCTCTTATATGCTTGATGCTTCAGATCTCAATTAACACAACGGGTGCCAGCGTTTTATTAAAACAGATTACGTTGAGTGCCAGAGATCTCACCGTTTGGAACGCTGTGCTGTTTATAGCTGTGGACTCCATGGCGATGCACCCACACGCAAACAATGGATGCGTGCACGACGATCGTTGGTCCTGGCTAATGCTTGGAACAATAACATCTCTCACGCGATTCGCCATTACGGAGTAATCGCCCATCGAAAATGACTCGTTTTCCCCAATGTAAAAAGTCAAGAAGATACAGAGGTTTTTATCAAGGAGATAGAACGGGAGCGGACGGGGAGCCATGTTTTTTGGCACGGTGATCCCTTCCTTCTCTGAGTCACCGTGGGTGATTCCAGAGCTGCGCTTCCCCTTGTGGAAACAAACAAAAAGACTGATAACATGGTTTTTACCGTGTTCGGCACCTAAGCGCTACTCTCTGAAAACACGTTTTTTTACTGTGTTTGGCACCCGATGTGTTAAAAAAAAAAAAAAACATAATATAAATATTGTGTGCTTCCTGTTTACCTAACAGTGATTTGAAACAAACTTTCATATCTGCAAACGATATAGCCAAAGTGTGTCATCAAAGCTCCTAGCAAGAAACAAACCCTTTTCCCCCAAAAAAAGTGTCCCTTATCATGTCCTGCCAGCTTTGGTTTCAGTGCTTAATCTCTCCCTATATCTCCTGTGTCAAAACATGACTATCAGTTAGTGCCAAGTCTCCTCATTCCGGGCCTTGATATTTGGAACTCTGTGCAATAATATAGCGAATCACTCTGTTTAAGGGGTAGACGAGCGCTCTTAAATGTGCATCTGACGGAAGCCTGAGTTATACGGCGGCGCCACGTGCCAAAAAATTGCAGAGGTACAAGCTCACAATGTGTCGCAACTGAGCCATGTTGTGAGCTTGTATATCGGCTATTCTCGCCTGCCTGACAGGAGCATAACACAGGCACAACACTGTGTAGTCCTCTCAGCCCTGAGGAAATCACATCACTCTAAGCCTCCTCCCCCCCTCTTGTTAAGACGACAAGCTCTTCTAGCATGAGAAGACATGGCAGGTTAACAAAACTCTGTCAGACAAACGCTCATCAGTGATATGTCTTGGCAAAATACACCCTCCCGCCCCCTCCTCTCCTCACATACCGGAGCTGAGGACGCTATACAGACAGCAATGCACATAGCATGATTGCGGCCCGGGCGGGGCGCGAACAGTGTTGCCAGGTCTGCTTATCATAAGCGACTTTGGGCTTGTTTTTCTGTAAACTTGCTTGTAAATATTCGTCTTTTGTGGGTTGCGTTTTTTGGGCGGCGGGGCTTGTTTCTAAAGTGTAACTTTGCTTATTTGGGCTTTCTTCAGATTTTCTTTTTTTTATTACTGTTTAAGCCAGTGGTTCATCTTCATGTCAAGGACCCCCATATGCATATGCATGTGTATTTGTCCATGGACCCCATCTGAAATTATAATTTGTGCCAGGGACCCCCCCGTAGCAGATTTGTGTTGTTAAATCGTTTAAAAAATATTCTACATTTTGCACTTAATTTCCCTCAAGATTAGCATATCTACAAGCTCGTAGATTGGCTACATTCAAATAGACAACGCTTATAGGTTTTGAAGTGCTCATGTTGGCCTATAGTCGCTTCTTTTGGGGCTTGTTTTCATAGACCTGGTACCCTTATTTCTCTCGCAAACTCTGGCAACACTGGGGAGGGAGGGAGGGAGGGCAGCCATGCCTTGTTTGCTTAACGCAGCGTTGCATGACTGAGCGTGGCTGCGTGTTCATTTGCATGCATCCCTGGCACCTTGCGGCAAAAGGAAGACAGGAGGTGGTCGTGCTGCTTCCTTTGTCTCGCGGCTGACAGAGTCTTCCATGGACGCCTTCCTCAGGCTCTTATAAGCAGTGGTGGAAGAAGGAGGTCTACCCCCATTTTTCATTCAAGTAAAACAAATATTGAGTAAAAATAAGCATTCACAGACAATAGCAGATCGACAAGCTCACAACAACGTGTTGTGAGCTTGTCGATCGTCTATTTTCAGCCAACGCTTTCCCCTCAATAACAGAAAACAGAAAAGACCCTAGTATAGAGCCCCGAGGCACTCCGGTCAACCACACACGGTTTTAAGTGGTTAAAGTGCAAACCGTAAATGTACTCATTATGCAGAATCTCCCTTTTTCCTCTCCCAAACGTTTGCACGATTTGTCAAAACCTTTCAAAAAACAGTAGATCTACAAGCACCTGAGATGTAAGGGAGTAGAAGTACAGCATAAGGTAATATCAAGACACGGAAATACTCAAGTAAAGTAAACGTGCCTCAAAAGTGTCCTTAAGTACAGTACTTGAGTAAATGTACTCGGTTACTTTCCGACACTGCCTGCCGCACCCCAGGAACACTCGCTCCCCTGATTCATCATCATGGGGGTCTTTGCTTTGAAGGGATTGGGATTGGGCCAGAAGAAGAAGAAGAAGAAGAAGAAGGGAAGGGATGTCTCTGTTTGAAAAGATGAATCACGGCCCCTCCCTCCAAAAGGGACGGCGTGCGTTGGCCTCTTTCTGTACCATCCTATTTTATTGTGTGTGTTTTTGCACTGGGGGTTGCCTGCTCTGCTCTTAATATAGCCACGGCACGGCCTCTCCCCGCGCAAGGTTGTATACATTGGCTTTTACTGTACCGTGTTCCATACCTTAAAGGACGACTTCACCGCTTTTCAACCTATCTTCATATAATTGGTCCTCACTAATACTCATGATAAAATGGTACAATTTTTTTTCTACTTGGTCTGTGTCTCATAGGAGGGCTGTGGACAGTCCAGAAACCTGTCTACCAGTGACATCATCGTTAGGCATGATTTTTTTTTCCAACAAGCTTTCACATTTTTTATTTAGATTTTTATTAACACGAGAACAATGGCTTCTTTTATTGCATTGCAACTTTCCAGGAATAGAAAGCCTGCAGTTTCTATTAGCTTGGATTCCCCATTGATGATGTCACTGGTAGACGGGACTCTGAACTGTCCACAGCCCTCCTCTGAGACACAGACCGAGTAGAAAAAAATTGTACCATTTTATCATGAGTATTAGTGAGGACCAATTATATGAAGATAGGTTGAAAAGTGGTGAAGTCGTCCTTTAAGGCTCACACCGTGTATAGATACATAAATAATAACGTAGCCCCCCCCCCCCTCTGCACAAGAACCCAGTGGTGGGAGAAAGTACGCAAATGCTTCACTTAAGTAAAAGTAACAATACTGCAATGTTAAAAGTACTCCGTTACAAGGAAAAGTCCAGAATTAAAAAATTGACTTGGGTTAAAATACAAAAGTATTGGTATCAAAATGTACTTAAAGTACCAAAAGTAAAAGTACTAATATGTTTGAAAATAGCAGATCTACAAGCTCACAACACGTCGTGATGCGACGCATTGTGAGCTTGTAGATCGGCCATTTTCAAATAGCCTAGGTATTATAAAATAGGGCTGAAGTGGTTAATGTATGTTTTATAATATAATCCTTTATATCTTTATATCTTTATGTCTGCAAAGTAACTAGCAACTAAAGTTTTCAAATAATTGTAGTGGAGTAAAAGTACAATAATTTGCCTCTGAGATGTAGTGGAGTAGAAGTAAACGTATAGACAATTGGAAACGCTCCAGTAAAGTAAAAGTATCTCATAATTGTACTTAAGTACAGTACTTGAGTAAATGTACTTAGTTACTTTACACCCCCCCCCCCCCCCCCCCCACACACACACGACCGCCAAGGGCGTCGGAGCCGATACTGTGATCCCGTACGCCACTAGTTCACGGCGACAAAAAAATTAAAACATTTTAATTTTCTGCCCCGGCATATTTGACTGGATGATTCATCATCCAACTTCCTCCGTGACAACAATACGAGACGGCGTCCCTCAAGGGCACTCGCACGGGCACATTCATGTGTGCACGGTGCACACACACGCACGGCACACGCACACACACTTACCCATGCACCGCATCGATCAACCCGGTGCTGTGATCTTAACCCATTAAGAGCGGGAACACATCTGTGTGTCATTTTTAGATGTCTTTGGGCTATTCAAAAATAGCAGATCTACAAGCTCATAGCGCGGCACTGAGCTTGTAGATCTGCTATTTTTGAAAATTTGTGGCAAAATCTTGGATTATATATTTTTTAAAGCGAACATTTGTAAAATATTTAGTTCCAGGAACCCCCAGAAGCAAAGATTTGAGTTACAAAAATCAGCAAAAAAACAAAACAAATATTTGCACAACTTTTCATATTTTTTCGAAAATAGCAGATCTACAAGCTCATATGAGCTCTATGAGCTTGTATAGCTGCTATGTTTGAATAGCCAAAGAGATGTTTGTGTGACACAGATACATTCCCGGTCTTAATGGGTTAAATAAAGATGCGTGCGTGAGATCAAACAGGTTGTCTAGGACACAAAGGACGGGCGAACGGAGAGAGAGAAAGAAAGGACACAGGGAGAGAGAAAGAGAGAGATATTGCAGGGTAGAGAGAGAGAGAGAGAGAGAAAGAGAGAGAGAGAGAGAGAGAGAGAGAGAGAGAGAGGGTCTCTCGGCATTGGTGTTGCATGGGTGTCTAAGGATGTTTCAGCATGCAGAGGACACAATTAGCAGACGAGTAGGGGGAGGGGGGAGGGGGGGCGGAGGGACAGACGAGGGCCTGTTTGACACACATGTGACACAGCACTCGTCCAAACAGATGGCCTCATGAATAACTGAGGCAACCAGAGAGAGAGAGGAGGATGAAAACATGGCCTGGTTTCCTGAGCGCTGTGTTAATACGCCTATAGGGCTGTCACTTGTCCAAAGGTTAGTGGTGGGGGAAAAAAAAACAACTACTCTGATGTTTTACTTTGGTAAAAGTTGAAATACCGCAATGTAGAAATACACTGTTACAAGTTAATGTCCAGTTTTCAGAATTTGACGTGAGTTAATGTACACGCACCTGCTCTGCATTTGCTTGATTGATTCTGATACGTAAGGGCTCGCTCACACCACAACTGTGTTCCAATTCTTCAAACAATTTCAAAATCTTAGCACATCTATAAGCTCACAACAGGTCACATCGCGCCCTAATCGCGGCTTAATTGGTTGATGTATGTTTTGTAATAATAATGATAACTACAAAGTAGTGGAGTAAAAAAATAATATTTGCCGCTGAGATGTAGTGAACTAGAAGTGTAAGGCATTGAAAAACGTACGACATACTCAAGTGAAGCTAAAACAAACAAAAAAACTCAAAAATTGTACTTGAGTAAAGGTACTTAGTTACTTCCCAGCACTGCAGAGGAGGATGAAAACCCTCGTGGCTGCAAAGTGCTGTATTAGGCCGAATGGGGCTGTCACTTGACTAAAGGTTATATACACAGTATATGTGCTACCGTGGAGATTAAAGCGAGACATGGGCATTTTCACATAGGAAAACACCCCCCCCAAAAAAAAAGATGTAGAATGCAAGTAATGCGAGCTTGAGAATACTGTAAGGCATCAGCTGACGGAGGAGGAGGAGGGCGTTGTGCGGGGGTGTCCAAAATGTACTCCATGAAACCACAGAGGAGCAGAAACTCAGCAGCGTGCCCTAGTTTGGCTTGCGTGGTGCTGTCTAGCAGAGAGGCACAGCACAGTTTGTTATTTATACTGCTACTGTACCGACCGTGCATGCATGGAGCAACGCTGATGTATGTCAGAGAAGGGTTTCCAAAACTTTTCCATGCCAAGGACCCCCCAAATATAGCCACAGATAGACTCCAGCTGCCCCCTATTGCGAAATGGCTTCAAAAAAATTGCAAAAATAGCCGATCTATAAGCTTGCAAAAAAAAAAAGGATTTATTTGGCTATTCAAATATAGCAGATATACAAGCATTCAAAGATTTGCACACATTTTCACGATTTTTTTCAAAAATAGCAGATAGAGCAGAGAAATGGCTTAAAAAATAGCAAAAATAGCCGATCTATAAGCTTGCCCAAAAATATTTTTGGATTTCTTTGGCTAGTCAAAAATAGCAGATATACAAGCTCGTAGCGCGGCACCGAGTGCCGCGCTACGAGCTTGTATATCTGCTATTTTTGAAAAAAAAAAGTGCAAATCTTTGAATACATATATCTTTATAAACAACAGTTTTAACTCAAATCTTTGCTTCCGGAGGGGGGGGGGGGGGGGGGTCCCTGGAACAAAATATAATTTTGAAAATCTGTGATGTAAGTGGTATAGCTCCCGTAGGTTTATACTTTATAGCATTCTAAGGATTACACCCTTCCTCGCCCATGGAGTCTGCTGGCCAGCTACTTATCCAGGCCTATAAGTCATCTCAAAGCTTGGACTACTGTAACTCTCTCTTTTTACTGGCCTCCCGGCATGCTCACTCTTAAGCCCCTCCAAAATGATCCAGAAATGGTCTTCAACCAGCCAAAATGTTCACACGTCTACCCCCTTTTCCGCTCCCCTCCATTGGCTCCCGCGTTGCTGCGTCCACGGAGCACAAAAACACTGATGTTGGTCTAAAAGACAACCTAAGGCATAGCCACCCCCATACCTTCAATACTGATACATACAGAAATGCTGTCAAAGACTTCCCCGAAAAACACCCTGAACAACGCTCCACACATCCTGGACTCTTCTCCCTCCTGGGTCCCAAACTGTGTTGCCAGATGCTGTGAGAGAAACAAGCAACCAAGTCTAGGAAAACCAGCCCAAAAGAAGCGACTATGAGCCACGTGAGCACTTTAACATGTACATCAGCTATTTGAAAATAGCCGATCTACAAGCTCACAACGCGTCGCATCGCGACGCGTTGTGAGCTTGTAGATCCGCTATTTTCAAATACAATCTTGCGGGGAAATTATAATAAGCAGATCTGGCAACCCTGGTCCCAAACTGTGAAAGAGGTGTGGGGGGTCCATTTCTCATTTCTCCAGAGCTATGGGGTTCTCCCTGTACCCCACCTTTTTACCACCTTCTCCTGCGATTGATGCTAGCGACTGACCGAGATATTGCTACTATGCAGACACGTCTTGGTCGAACTCGTTCCCGATTATAGTTTTTCTCGACCACAAATGTTTAGATAGCACGTTATTTAGACAGATGCCAGGTAAAATTGTTTACCTGGTAATCCAAGACGACTCACAACTCTCAAATTCCATGTATCATTGTAGCTATTATTATCACTGTGATGAAAAGGAGTATACACGACAACATACTCTACTGTTGATACAGGAAGCATGTCTTCAACAGCATGCCTTGCAATCAGTCTGTTTAGTTCTGCCTTGGCTTAAATAGACTGGAACAGACGGTGATGGAAGGCTCACACTCGAACTGGCAAGTGTTCAGGCACACACATCACACACAGACACACACAGACACACACACACACACACACACACACACACACACACACACACACACACACGCACACACACACACACACACACACACACACACACACACACACACACACACACACTCACACAGAGGAGGCGGCGAAGGCAAGACCCGCCCAACTCTGCTTCTGATTGGCTTACTCTGATATTTTACCCTGCCAACACCAATCGTCCCACCTCATGCCTAATCAACCAATCAGAGGCAGAATAGAGCGATGTTTGCTGTGCTGAGGTTAGAGTGACACAAGTATGTCGCAGGGACTTACCCCCCAGTCCAACACTTGATGCTGAGTCGCTTCTTTTGGGCTGGTTTTCCTAGAGCTGGTTGCTTGTTTCTCTCACAGAATCTGGCAACACCGGTCTCAGGGCAGACGCTGTGCTGGTTTACATTAGCTTACATGAACAGTCTGAACAGCATTATAGGTCCACGGACCCCCATAACTCTTGAGAGTGACCAAATGGAACCAGCTCAAGTCTGACCACTTGGGCAGCAATCGGCAGGCTGAAGCCGAACAATTTCCCACGCGGATATAGGTCTAAATTGGACCCCTTAGGGTTCATTTGGTTCCATTTCCCATAAGGCGATGCCATGCACGTTCTGACAATGTCGGCAGAACCCCATTTCCAGGTGCTCATTAAAAGAGGAAAAATGCCTCTTTACAACATTCCAGGCCATGGCCAGAAATTGACTCATGGCCGGTGCATTTGCATTGGGAGGGGGAGGGGTGGGGGGGTGGTGTTTACTGGGCCTTTTTAGAAGCAATAACCCTCAATTTGAAATGGGTGAGGTTGCAAACCCCTCAGGCTGAGCATAATGTGTTATTACTGGCACAAACGGGAATGAGGCCTAATGACTCGCTTGGCGGATTACATGCCAGAGCACCCTGTAAGTCAGGGGCAAACGCCAAATTGAAATGAATTAAATCATGGAGAGCCTTTTTTTAAAAGGTTTTGTGTCAGGGACCCCCTAATGACAAGATTTGTGTTGTAATATATATATATATATTTTATTTTCTAAATGATATAGTCTTTTACAATTTGGCATGCATTGTGAGCTTGTAGATCAGTTATTTTTTGATGAATTAAATCATGGAGAGCCTTTTTTTAAAAGGTTTTGTGTCAGGGACCCCCTAATGACAAGATTTGTGTTGTAATATATATATATATATTTTATTTTCTAAATGATATAGTCTTTTACAATTTGGCATGCATTGTGAGCTTGTAGATCAGTTATTTTTTAATAATCAAAGTATATCGAACTGATTTGTCATTTTTGCTGGGGACCCCCTTAGAACCCCCCCCCCCCCCCCCCCCCCCCTCCGAAGGACCCCTGGGGGTCCCCGGCCGGACCCTACTTTGAGAACCACTGCCGTAAGTGGCGGATAAAAAGCTTTGGACTCTTATGTAAAGTGTCAGCCGGAGAGGCCGTTGAGAGTCACAGTGACAGGCACTTTAGCTTGAGAAGATGAGAAAAACACATGTTCAAGTGGTCTGAGCGCTGAACATGGCGTAACCTGTAGTCCAGTCCGGGGTGGGGTTGGGGGTGTGTATGTGCACTGTGCAGGCATTAACATTATCCACTCCCAAGTCTCTCTGACAGGTTCATTACTGCAAAAATCCCGCGTTCGACAGCTTGCAGCCCCCTTCGGACTGGCACTTGTTCTTGCCTGTCAGTGAGAGAACCAGTATGAGATGAACTCTTGTTTTCCTGTGAGTTACAATGGAGGGCCAAATACATCAAGTAAGCACTTAGACCATGACTGGCCCGGACCAAACCAAAGTCATTCTCTAAGTGATCCATTTAGATGGTGTGAAGGATTGCAGGGGCCGGAAATTTGCCGGAGGAAGAAAAAAAAAAGCAAAGGGAAGGACTCTTAAATTGCTTAGAACCACCGTATGTGGTTGAACCTGACCATGCGCTAACACTCTTTGCACCTTAATGTCTCGTGTACAACGCGCTGATATTCTTTTTGCACCTTAATGTCTATTATTATGTACAGTGCTATGTTGATGAACCTTATGTCTAACCTCATGTACATACTGTGCCTGATGGATATGCTTTGTGTATACGTAAATGTCTTTTGTTGATTTCCCCGCCACGCGCCCCTCTCTTATTTTTTCTACTTGGAAATAACAGCAAATTTCGCCCACTTTTTTACACCTTTGAACCTGTGATGTGACAATAAATTCTGATTCTGTTTGTTAGCGTCCGGCTCCGGGGGACCACCAGTGGTGCAAGTGGACCCTTACGGGTCTGCAACTCTGAAAGTGCACAAATATGGAACCAAATGGACCGTTACGGGTCCATTTGGTTCCATTTTGCACTCTCGCAGAGTTGAACAACAGAGAACAATAAAAGTAGCCTCACACCGCCCAACTTGCACAGTTACCAGAGATAACTTTAACCCATCGAAACTGGGAAAGCATCATGTCATTCTAGATTTTAGCTATATACTGTATATCTCTGCTGTCCAGCCAGAAACTGCTAACTCCAAAACGCTCATTGTTCAGGAAACGCAAAAACAAAATATACGTTTTTCAGGAAATGAAGAAAACCTTATATTTTTAAAACAAAGCAATACTACCTCATCAAAGTTGGTATAGTGACTTTATATATTGTCAGATACTTGCAAGTGTCATTATATTATCAACACTTTAACCAAATCGCGGGTAAATCAACACTTTACCCAGCGCAAGTGGAGTTAGCAGTTTCAGACGAGCAGAAATCAAGCTGAAGTGGAGTTAGGTGTCCAAACAACAGTAGCTCCACTCGCTGCTGAGGGAGAGGTTTCAAAAGGGTACAAATTCTCAAAAGCTAACAATGGATCTCCAAGCTCACAATGCATCACAACAACGTGTGAATTAATGCCCTGATGCTTCATGCCACTTATTATATAGGCCTACAATAATAAACAGGACTTTAAATATTACAATAACTTCTGCAAAGAGGTAGTAGAATAGCGCGACAGAAATGCTATGAACGCCTTTCTTCTTGTCACATTGCTCTCCTCATTAAACACTTAATAGATTTTAGAAATATAATTACTTGTTTTCATAACATTAGCGTCAGTGCTAAGTTTGATAAACAGGTACACTGCATAGTTTTAACAGACTACGGGGAGCTTGTTTACGTGGTCCTCCTCCTCGTTCACTGCGCAACGCGCTCTACTCATGCTGTTGAAAAGCAGCGCTGTAGAGGAGAGGGGGGAGTTGTTTGTTTTTGACGGACAGTTTGAGGATCCAATGGAGTTGGGAGTTTTCGTCAGAGGCGCTTTTTAATACTTTTCATTGGTTCAAATGTTTTGATATTTTACACAGACCTAAAGGGTGTTCAATAGCGTCGATTTATGAAAAAAAAAAAAAAAACTGAAAATGGAGTTAGTTGGTCCTGGCTGGACACCGACGATTATAGCACATTGGTTGGCTATTCAAAAATAGCAGATCTACAAGCTCATAGCGCGTCACTTCGTGCCGCGCTATGAGCTTGTAGATCTGCTATTTTTGAAGAATCGTGAAAATCTTTGAATATACCGTATATATTTTTACATTTTTTCCTCAAATCTACAAAACAAAACAAAAATGTTTTGAGATGGGGGTCCGCGGCCAAATACATATCATTCTGGGGGTCCTTGACATGGCATTTTCAGAAAACTGTTAGGATTTAGAAGACATTTATAGAATCGGCACAACATTTCAGACACACCACGCCGGTGTATTTGGACCCTGCTGAATCGCCTCTGCTCTGAGGTCGGGCCGGCTTCGAATCATCCACCAAGAAGGTGGGGCTTGGCAAACAGCGCGGAAAGCGAGTGTGGCGAGCCTGAGCAGACTGCCAAACACATAATTAACACCATGTCCCCTACACAGACCACCCTCTGAAGCTGGCCTAACCCTCAACGTAGGACCAGAGACGAGAGGGCAGTTGGACATCGATACACGAAACGACAAGGTCACAAAAGTCCTTCCTCATAGAATAAATGTCCATAAGCAAAAAGAAGGGACTCGCACACTTAAAGATGAAAACTAAAGCTCTTTAGAGGCAAAAGTGACATGGAGAAATAAAGTGACACAGAGAGTGGACGTTTCGGTCCTCAGACCATCATCAACACCGTGTCACTTTATTTCACCATGTCACTTTTTGCACTTTTGTAAGTAATGGACTATTTTTTGCACATAAAGAGCCTCAGTTTTCATCTTTGAAAGATGAAAGACTTTCAGCGTGCAGTGCCAAGCCCCTTCTTTTTGTTTATGGACTTTCATGCTGGCCTCTCACATCTGTTTTTAACCCTATAGTAAAGCCTTGAGTTTAGAGCACACACGTCCCTACCTCTTTCATAGAATAAATGGCCATATTAGCTCAATATAAATCATTTCACTGACACTGCCAGTGTTTGGGGGTATTTGACACTGACTGGGCCGACCTTTACTTCAGGTGTCGTGAAGGGTAATGTGCTCCTGGGGATATGATACACTGACTGAGAGTTAAATAAACTGTGAGGGTTTTACAGTGTAGATCGGTATCCCAGAGATAGAACATGATATCAAATAGTTCGTCCGTGGCCTAATGTATATTAAACTGGGGGTGCTTGAAATTAAACAGGTTGAGAACCACTAAACTAGGCTAAACTAGACTGGAAACTATGGATGTCCGATATTATCGGCCTCCCGATATTATCGGCCGATATTAGCATAAAAATTGATATCGGGAAAATATCGGTATCGGTTTTTGAAAACAAAAATGTTTTTTTTGCTTTATAAATAAGTTACAGGAGTTCTTACTGTATATGGTGTGTGTGATATGAAATTTGAGCTTACCCTAATCACAATAATCCCCGCATATATCGGTATCGGTTGATATCGGTATCGGTAATTAAGAGTTGGACAATATCGGTATATCGGTTATCGGTAAAAAAGCCAATATCGGACAACCCTACTGGAAACCCAGTCTACACTGTCAAATCCTCAGTGTTAATTTAACTAAATGGACCCAGGTCCATTTGGTTACATTTGTTCACTCAGAGTTAGCCTACTGTACACATCCGCAATCGCAAGGGTCCATTGGGACTGCTGGTGGTCCTTGGACCCAACATTGAGAACTATTAGTGCTCTAAGTCAGTGGTTCTCAAGTGCGGTCCGGGGACCCCCAGGGGCCCTTGAGGCGGTTCTAGGAGGACCCCGCAGCTATTTGAAAATAGCCGTTCTATTAAACTCACTTGTAGATTTGCTATTTTCCAAAAAAATCTTGAAAACATTTGAAACATTTTGAATATTTTGGAAACATTTGAACAACACAAATCTTCTATGAGGGTCCCTTAAACAAAATATTTTCAGATGGGGGTCTGTAGCGAAATACATATTATTTTGGGGGTCCTTGACATGAAAACCTTTTGAGAACCACTGTTCTTAAGTGATCTATTTTGATGGTGTGAAGCATTCCAGAGCCAGAAATTGTCTGGAGGAGAAATCAAAGGAGGGATTCTTTAAATCGCCAAGACTTTGCTGCATGCTGCTTTTACTCTGTTTCAAAGTGTGTATATGGAGGGGGGGGGCTCAACTTAACCTTGTGACACACTTAAGCTGAATACAGAAAATGATCTCAAGCACGCGCATCAGTCATTCCAAGGATAGGAGGATAGTCAGAGCTCCCTCCCTTTCTCGTGAAAACGCGATCCCTTCCACCGGGAGAGACGGGAGGGAGAGGAGGAGCGAAAATGAGACTGCAAAAATACTTCACGAGACAAACCCTTATTGACGCCCCCTTTTTATTGCCTTAATGTGTCATCTAAGCCCTCTCTGTCGTCTCCGGTTTTGCAATCTTGCACTTACTCCTCCAGATTGGCCGCGCTGACGACGCATAGGCTGGCTGCAAAATGTGTCATCTGACTGCAATCACTTCAGACTTTACTGGCCCTGCAGGCCTTAGAGGGTCATCTGGCCTAAACGAATAGCCCGGAATTGGGCTTTGTCATCCACATGGATCCCTTGCATCCCTGTAAGGCCAGTGGCTGTCGAACAGTTTCATGTCAATTAAGGACCCCCCAAATTGATAAGGATTTTGGCTGTGGACCCCCCCATCCGAACATAACACAGAAGATTTGTGTTGTTAAAAACAAAAACAAAAAAGGCACCTACAAATATTTGAAAACTTTAGTTACTAGTTACTTTACAGCTATGAATTATGACATTATTAAACATACATTAACCACTTTAGCCCTATTTTATGCATAGGCTATTTGAAAATAGCCGATCTACAAGCTCACAACGCGTCGCGATGCGACGCGTTGTGAGCTTGTAGATCTGCTATTTTCAAATATTTAGTACTTTAACTTTTGGTACTTTAAGTACATTTTGATACCAATACGTTTGTACTTTTACTCGAGTCAATTTTGAATTCCGGACTTTTACTCGTAACAGAGTACTTCTACATTGCAGTATTGATACTTTTACTTAAGTAAAATATATGAGTACTTTATCCACCACTGGTATTTTGTTGACAGCCAACACTAAGGTTGCAGGAAGTGCAGACACAATACATGGAGTGACATATGTGATGTCTGGACTCCTGCGTCGCACCTGCTTACGCAGAGACAGAGAGAGAGAGAGAGAGAGACCCACACACTCACACTCTCTCACTCACACTCACACATACACACATCCATATGGTTGGGAAGCTTTAAGCATTCAGTAGCATCTGTTCTTCCCATCCTCCACACTTGAACGACATTCAAATGAATAGTTTTTTTATTAAATGAGAGTTTTTATTATATTTATTTAAACATAGCATCAGTGGCTAGCTACATGGCTGCTGTACAGTAGGCTATGCGGCCGCTATCGATGTGAGTGGCTGTCTTGAACGTGACACATTTCATTCAGAAGCCTACACACACACACACACACACACACACACACACACACACACACACACACACACACACACACACACACACACACACACACACACACACACACACGCCCAGGGCAAAGAGCCAGACAGGGCCTGCCATCTCAAATTCGTCTTGACAGGGAATGACACAAATATCACACTCAAGGGCTGAGACGACACTAGGGGCAGTGGTGTAAAGTAACTGAGTATATTTACTCAAGTACTGTACTTTAAGTACAATTTTGAGATACTTTTACTTTCCTGGAGTATTTCCAATTGTCTGTACTTTTACTTCTACTCCACTACATCTCAGAGGCAAATGTTGTACTTTTACTCCACTACGATTATTAGAAAGCTTGAGTTGCTAGTTACTTTGCAGATATAAATGATTACATTATAAAACGTACATTAACCCCTTTAGCTCTGTTTTTTAGGCTATTTGAAAATAGCCGATCTACAAGCTCACAACGCGTCGCATAGCGACGCGTTGTGTGCTTGTAGATCTGCTATTTTCAAACATTTTAATACTTTTACTTTTGGTACTTTAAGTACATTTTGATACCAATACTTGTGTACTTATACTCAAGTAAGTTTTGAATTCCGGACTTTCACTTGTAACGGAGTATTTCTACATTGCAGCATTGACACTTTTACTCAAGTAAAAAATGTGAGTACTTTCTCCACCACTGGTAGATATAGCCTCTAGACTGGCTCTAAGAACTGAAGAATAACAGGAACCAGGGTTCCCACTGGGTAACGTGGGAAAAGCCCGGTGACGCAAGGTTAACTTCAATTACATGGTGTGATGACATAAGTGGATGCACCGCAAGGTTAGAGAGGGTTAATGGACGAGTTCTCAAGAGGATGATGAAGTCCATTTGGGACTTACGTGTGTGTGTGTGTGTGCGTGTGTGTGTGTGTGTGTGTGTGTGTGTGAAACAGAGTAACTCCAGTGGTATTTACATGGTCCGTTTAATCACATCACAGAGCCCTGTTCCATCTGTCACCCCACATTTACTGTAAAGTGACATATTGCGCTGCACACGGCGAATATGCTCTCGCACGTCATCTCAATAATGGCCATTAAGTATCCATTAATTCCTCGGCGATGGCTGTAAATAGGAACGCCGGCTCGCCGTGACTCACCGGCATCACATCGGAAAGGGCCTCACAGTGATGTGCGAAATTGCCTTAAGGATTCCTAAGCAATCACAATATGGAGCAAGCTCCCCTGAGACTAACAGAGGCGGAGGGGAAACAAAGAGAAACACGTAGGATTAGCCCGATCGCTGAGTTTTAACTAATTCTGACCAGCTTTCCCATCTATTCTGGAAGCGTATAGGCAGCAGCCCCAGAGGCACGTTGACCTGAAAAAAAAAGACAAACCTCTATCCCTTTTCCTTTCATCTTTGCCAGCCAGCTCCTATGCAAGCCGAATGTTATTAGGGCCAATAACACAAGGCCTACTTACACTCACTCTGCCCGGCGAACAAGAGCGGTGCTTTTTTTTTGTTGTTTTGTTTTGCGTCCACCACTTAACCCATTCGATCCTGGAACGCATCTGTGTCATTTTTTTGATTTATTTGGGCTATTCAAAAATAGCAGATATACAAGCTCGTAGCGCGGCACCGAGTGCCGCGCTACGATCTTGTAGATCTGCTATTTTAGAAAAATCGTGAAAATGTGTGCAAATCTTTGAAAATATATATTCTTTTAAAGCAAACATTAACTCAAATCTTTGCTTCTGGGGGTCCCTGGAACAAAATATTTTGAGATGGGGGTCCGCGGTCAAATTCATATCGTTATGGGGGTCCTTGACATGAAAAAGTTTGAGAACCACTGATATAGAAACATTGGTTTTTCACACAAAAAAATGCGATGTGCAAATATTTTCATGTATATTTTCAAAGCAAACATTTGTGACTCAAATCTTTGCTTCTGTGGGATTCTACCAAATGCCTTCTAAATCTTAACAGTTTTCTGAAAAACGTATGTTTCTATAGATCAGTGGTGCTCAAACTTTTTCATGTCAAGGACCCCCAAAATGCTATGTATTTGGCCGCGGACCCCCATCTCAAAATATTTTATTCCAGAAGCAAAGATTTGAGTTACAAATGTTCCCTTTAAAAGATTTTGAAGATTAAATAAAAAATAGCAGATCTACAAGCTCATAGCGCGGCACTCGGTGCCGCGCTATGAGCTTGTCGGTCTGCTATTTTTGAATAGCTAAAGTATACAATTTGGATAAAGTGGTTATACACAGATGCGTTCCCGGGTTCGAACGGGTTAACACTGGCTTTCTCTTTTTTCCGAAACAGCGATGTCAGAGGGATGCTGCACCGCGCAACGACTGGTAAATGTTTGCGGAGGCTGTAGCTGTGTCTCCCAGTGTGTGTGTGTGTGTGTGTGTGTGTGTGTGTGTGTGTGCACGTGGGAGGATGTTTGACAGTGAGGTATAAAGGCTAGTGTCTCTCCCTGTTAGCCTCTGCAATGAAGACTTGATTCAATCTCCTTCCTCCAATCTCTGCCTGGGTTGTTGCACAGCTTTTTGTGCAAAAAGGAAGCTTAAGAATTAAACGGGGGCCAGTCGTCCTCCGCTGTATAGGACCAAGAAGAAAGGTCTTTAAACTTTTTAAAGCAGGTTGTCTGTTACGGCAGGAAAAAGAAACATCAAGCGCCCTCCGCGTCAAAACTCGACGGACGCTGAAACATTGCCGAGGTTAAACAAAACTAGGTTGAATGAGCTGAGGAAAGCGGTTTAGGGTGGATAGAGGGAAAACAGGTACGTTCGGGATGGAGGGGGAAAAAACGTTTAGGGAGGATAGAGGTATAAAAAAAAATGTTAGATAATAAAATGGACTTGTTATAAAAGAGGAAATCTCTCTGCTCTATACTTTCCTCAGCTATGGGGCTGGTGGGGCGAGAGTGTCCACACAACTTAAATTCAATCAACCCCCGGCCTCTGAATCCTTTTCAAACGAGACATTAAAACCATCTGCTCTTCGACTCCTTTTTTTGATGAGGATCTGTCATTAAAGTCTTAAGCCGGCCGTTACAAGCTGAAGCCCACGTGGTGTGAGATGAGAGCCGGCCTTCGTCTCCTCTCACTCTGCAGCTATAGAGGAGGAGAGGAGGGGGTCCGCTGGGTCTCCCAGCCTCGGACTGTCTGGGCCTTTACACAGTGGTGTAAAGTAACAATAAGTACATTTACTAAAAATTGTACTTAAGTACACTTTTGAGGCACTTTTACTTTACTGGAGTATTTACCAATTGTCTATACTTTTATTCTCTACTACTTTTATCTACTCTACTCACTACATCTCAGAGGCAAATATTGTACTTTTACTCCACTACAACTACAACTTTAGTTACTAGTTACTTAGCAGATATACATTATTATAAAACATACATTAACCACTCTAGCCCTATTTTATACCTAGGAGGCGATTTGAAAATAGCAGATCTACAAGCTCACAACGCGTCGCATCGCGACGCGTTGTGAGCTAGATCTGCTATTTTCAAACATTTCAGTACTTTAACTTTTGGTACTTTAAGTACATTTTGATACCAATACTTTTGTACTTTTACTCAAGTACATTTTTAATTCCGGACTTGTACTTGTAACAGAGTATTTCTACATTGCAGTATTGATGCTTTTACTTAAGTAAAAACATTTTGAGTACTTTTTCCACCACTGGAAAACACCTAATGAATCCCTTGCTCTGTGGAGGGCAGCAAATTAAAAGAAAGAAAGAAAGAAAGCAAGACGTCCATGGATGGATGCTCTGGAGACATGGGGTAGTTTTGTTGTGAAGGGATGGGAGACCTATTGCACTGTGTACCTGGCCTGGGTTATTGGTTTGTTAGTTTTTCTTTCCTTTCTTCTTCTTCTTTTTTATTTTGCGCAGGCAACTCATTCTCTCCACCTCCATCATCAAACGGACAAGAGAAGAAGAGGCTGGGGCCTGGCTGCTTTAACCCATTAAATCCGGGGAACGCGTCTCTGTCATTTTAGATGTCTTTGGCTATTGAAAAATAGCAGATCTACAAGCTCATAGCGCGGCACCGAGTGCCGCGCTACGAGCTTGTAGATCTGCTATTTTTGAAAAATCCTGAATTTATTTTTATTTTTTATTTTTCAAAAGAAAAATCGTGATATTCAAATCTCTGAATATGCATTTTTTAAAGCGGACATTTGTAAAAATATTTAGTTCCAGGGACCTGCAGATGCAAAGGTGGAGAGAATGAGTTATAAGGCCTTGTGTGGTAAACTTCCCATATATCTATTTCCTCGCTTTTGGAACCAAAGTTTACTGGACACTCAACACGTTCACATTAACACACATTAGATATACCAGTCCACGTAAGAGCAGCGAACAAGGAAAGACTGCTTTCAGGTATTATGCTCCACACAAATGGAACAAACTTCAGGACTCTCTGAAACTGGTGTGATTGGTCTCAGTAGAGATATTCAGGGTGCTTCTCGAGGACACACTAGATAGTGACTGCACCTGTTTCATGTAACACTGTGTTTATTTGCATCTGTGACGTTGTAATGTGATTCAAATGTTTGTTATTGTTTCTCATTTTACATGTATTCTATAGGTTGTTATCAGGGCGTCCTTGAAAAAGAGAGCTTGCTCTCAATGGGCTTCCCTGAATAAATAAAGGAAAAAGAAAGAAAGATTTGAGTTAAAAATGTTGTTTCAAAAAATATGTATATTCAAAGATTTGCACAAATGTTAAAGATTAAAAAAAATATGGCAGATCTGCAAGCTCGTAGCGCGGCTACGAGCTTGCAGATCTGATATATTTTTGAATAGCTCAAAGAAATCTAAAATGACGCAGATAGCCCAAAGTATAAAAAATAACTGTTAGGGCTCAAATCTAAAATGACACAGACGAGTTCCCGGAAGAAATGGCTTAATAAACTCCACTTCAGATAGGTAGGCCTGTACATAGCAAACACTTCTCTGTGGAAGAACGAGAGGAGAGAAAAAGCCTTGTGCATTATTTACCACCTGCCTCGGTGTGTGTGCCGAGGCACGCCCTTACAACACAGACAAAGCATCCTGCTGCAGGAAAATGGATTTTTTTTCTGCAGAGGCTCTGAGATAAGAAGGAAAGGAGGGAGGAGGAGAGGAGAGTGAAAGAAAAGAGAGAGAGAGAGAGAGAGAGAGCCATGGGGCAAACCCTAACCCACAGCAGCCACGGTCAGCGTCAGCTTTCTCTCCCCTCTCTCCCCTCTACTCCTTGCATAATCTAGCCATCTCTCCTCTCCCTTTGCCGTCATTGCATGGGCCTGATAAGGGGGGCCAGGACTTTTACATGGCGGGGTCCCTTCAGGGATCGCTCACCTTTTAGCCATTGGAAAGGTTGAGTTGCCATGCAGCCTGCCTGCCGGGCTCGGCCCCGGCCTCGCACACGAGAGGGGGGGAAGTCATTCCGTGCCCTTTTAACTCTTTGAGACCGGGAACCCCATCTGTGTCGTTTCTAAGATTTCTTTGGCTATTTTAAAAAAAAAACTCCCTGAAAATGTTGTGCAAATCTTTGAAGCGAATGTTTGTAACTCAAAATCTTTGCTTCTGGGGGGGGCTCTCTGGAGCAACATATTTTGAGATGTGGGGGGGGGGGGTCTGCAGACAAATACGTATCATTTTGGGGGGTCCTTGACATGAAAAAGTTTGAGCACCACAAAAAAAAGTTTTTTTTTGAGAAAAAAAAACCTGCTTCCACAGAAGCAAAGATTTGAGTTACAAATGTTCGATTTAAAAGTATATATATAAATATATATATATATATATATATATATATATATATATTCAAAGATTTGCACAACTTTTCCAGATTGTTCAAAAAATAGCAGATCTACAAGCTCGTGGCGCGGCACTCGGTGCCGCGCCACGAGCTTTGTAGATCTGCTATTTTTAAATAGCCCCAAAAGACATCTTAAAAAATGACACAGATGCGTTCCCCGGGGCCTAAACGGGTTAATCTCGCAAGTGAGGGATGATCCGACGAGGCCCCCGAACTCCACTCCACTCCACGCCACGGCGGTGTATATACCCCACCCTGTGTGTACCCCCCCCACCACACAACCCTAGCCTCCTCCCCCTACACCTCACTTCGTGCAGCAGCGTCGTGCGGGGAGATAGGGGAGTGATGGAGGGGGCGACGGCTTCGCAACATCTCGTTGGGGAGAGGAAAGCCATCAGATAAGGGCTTAGAAAGCAAACATTCAATCGTGTGGCGCCGGTGGTTGTCTGAGCGATGGGTCGGTGGAAGATAGCCCATCTTAGAGAAACACACGTACGCCACCACACCCACACCGGCTCAGTGGGAAGTCTGAACAAGTGTGTGTGTGCCAGGAGATGAGGACCCAAGGTGGATAAGCGCGCCGGTTATCTGGCATCCATCCGCGTTATAAGGCTCTATCTACTACGATTCTCTCCGGGCTTTCTTTGCACACGACGTTGCTTGCTTTCCCCGTGTTTTATCACAGGTTGGATTTTTTTGCATCAGGGTGTGTGTGTGTGTGTGTGTGTGTGTGTGTGTGTGTGTGTGTGTGTGTGTGTGTGTGTGTGTGTGTGTGTGTGTGTGTGTGTGTGTGTGTGTGTGTGTGTGTGTGTGTGTGTGTGTGTGTGTGTGTGTGTGTGTGTGTGTGTGTGTGTGTGTGTGTTTCTCAGTGGTGGAAGAAGTACTGACGTGTTTTACTTAAGTAAAAGTATCAATGCTGCAATGTAGAACTACTCTTGTGCAAGTAAAAGCCCGGAATTAAACATTTATTTGAGTGAAAGTACAGAAGTGTTGGTATCAAAATGTACTTAAAGTGCCAAAAGTAAAAGTACTAAAATGTTTGAAAATAGCAGATCTACAAGCTCACAACGCGTCGCGATGCGACGCGTTGTGAGCTTGTAGATCTGCTATTTTCAAATAGCTTGGGTATAAAATAGGACTGAAGTGGTTAATGTATGTTTTATAATGTAATAATTTATATCTGCAAAGTAACTAAAGCTTTCAAATAAATGCAATGGAGTAAAAGTACAATATTTTGGATCCAAGATGTAGTGGAGTAGAAGTAAAAGTATTGGAAATCGGAAAATACTCAAGTAAAGTACAAATACCTCAAAATTGTACTTGAGTACAGTACTTAAGTAAATGTACTTTATCACTTTACGCCACTGGTGTTTCTACTAGCTGATACGAGCTTGTAGATCAGCTACTTTCGGATTTTAGATTTAGGGTTAAAAAATAGATAAAAATGGCGTTCATAAACGTGTCGTCCTAAAATGTGTGTGTGTGTGTGTGTGTGTCTGTGTTTGTGTTTTCTCCTGTGTGTGTGTGTGTGTGGCATGTGTCAGTATTTCTGTCACCGTCCCCAGAAGTGACTACACCTCGTCGTAAGCGTACACACACACACACGCGCTGCACCGGCGCAAATTTAGTGTGTCACTGTTCTGTTGTGTGGGACGACCCAGCTGACAAGACTTCCTGCTTCACCGCCCGGGTAATGAGTCATTCTCATGCCCTGGAGGAAAACAATCTGGTATTTTTAAACTGCCTCCCTGGAGCCCTCCTCCATGCTTGTAAGATCTTGGGGAGGCTCGCAATATGGAATGCCATTTTCTAGTGGTTTTGCGTTAATGGGCCCCGATACGTCTCTGCATAACACAGTCAGGCTACGGTGCGCGTAATGGCACTCTCGCTCCATCAATGCCCTGTTGGTTATGTTAACATGTATGTTGGGCGGGGGGGGGGGGGGGGAGAACTTGGCCCACCCACGACATCGCATCGAGTTGTTAGGATGCAAAGACATCAGAGACATCTGAGGGTTGGAAAAGGAGGTCATTAACCCATTAAGACCTGGAACGCATCTGTGTCATTTTTGGATTTGAGCTAAAAAAGCATTATTTTTTACGCTTTGGCTATTCAAAAATAGCAGATCTACAAGCTCGTAGCGCGGCACCGAGTGCCGCGCTACGAGCTTGTAGATCTGCTATTTTAGTTTTTGACAAATCGTGAAAATTTGTGCAAATCATTGAATATATATATTTTCTAAAGCGAACATTTTTAACTCAAATCTTTGCTTCTGGGGGGGTCAAATATTTTGAGATGGGGGTCCGCGGCCAAATACATATAATTTTGGGGGTACTTGACATGAAAACAGTTTGAGAAACACTGATATTATAGCAACATAAGATTTTTCGAAAAACTCTTAGGATTTACCAGACATTTGTAGAATACCCCCAGAAGCAAAGATTTGAGTTACAAATGTTCGCTTTAAAAATGTATATATTAAACGATTTGCACTCATTTTCACGATTTTTTCCAAAAAATAGCAGATCTACAAGCTCATAGCGTGGCACTCGGTGCCACGCTATGAGCTTGTAGATCTGCTATTTTTGAATAGCTCAAAGAAATCTAAAATTACACAGATGCGTCCCCGGATTGAATGGGTTAAAATATTGCACATGGTTTTCAAAAGCTTTTAAGTATAAGCCACTACTTGGATATTCTATGGATTACAACGCTCAGTCTTGACTTTCAGCATCCTATAGGGCTTGGCAATATATTGATATTATATCGATATTGTATTGATATTGTGGTACTGTACAAGACTAGATATTGTCTGGGAGTTGGGATATCGTGATATTATGAAATGGCATGAATGTTGGCTTTCCCTTGTTCTTGCAGTGAGCCTTATTTCATGCTTTAAAGCCGATCTACAAGCTCACAACGCATCACATCGCAATGTTTTGCTGTGTGCTTGTAGATCTTCTATCTAATGTGTTTATATCATCATAATACGATATTATAGCTCACATCTGCTATTTTCGGCGAAGAGGAGGGAAAAAGAGTAGACCAAGTACAGAGCCAAAGGTCAAGTTTGATAAGTAAGACTTTAAGTGGTTAAATGTCTGAAAATACACGTTAACATGAATCCAAACGTATATTCATAGAAAAGATAATGTGTAAATAAACAGACATTAATATACACTAATAATAACACTGATAATAGTGCTGTCAAACTAGTCTGAAGCCATCTATAAAATCTGTGCAATACTGTGTGTGTGTGTGTGTGTGTGTGTGTGTGTGTGTGTGTGTGTGTGTGTGTGTGTGTGTGTGTGTGTGTGTGTGTGTGTGTGTGTGTGTGTGTGTGTGTGTGTGTGTGTGTGTGTGTGTGTGTGCGTGCGTGTGTGTGTGCTCTCAGCTAAGACCTGTTGAAGACGTTTGGTGTATAGTGTATAATAACTGCTGTAATAATACAAAATAATTCAAGTGCCGATACCGAAAAAAGAGATTAAAAAAAAGCTGCACCGAGTAAAAAACAAAAGTGTAAAAAAAGCAATTGACTTCAAGGTGATTAGGTGCTCTTCAGAATAACAGTGGACAAAATCTAATGGGATCTTTTAAAAAGCTGTTACGGTTGGATAGAATAGATACCCACCATTTAGTGGATGAAAAAAAAGTCGACAACTACTCTTACAAAATGACACGGAGCACAAAATGACATCAAGCTTTCAAGGTTCCTTTTATTACCACAGGGCTAGGATAGGAGAGTTAGCGACCATACAGGTGGAATGGATGTAACAGCACTCAACAACACCAGTCACACATAAGGGGCCTAAGTGCAGTGATGAAAAAAGTACTCAAATGTTTTACTTAAGTAAAAGTATCAATACTGTAATGTAGAAGTACTCCGTTACAAGTAAAAGTCCGGAATTCAAAATTGACTTGAAAGTAAAAGTACTAAAATGTTTGAAAATAGCAGATCTACAAGCTCACAACGCGTTGTGAGCTAGATCTGCTATTTTCAAATAGCCTATGTATGGATGGATGGATGGATGGAGAGGGAGATTAATCCATTCTTCAAGTTCTTGTTAAGAGTTTTTAGATCAATTTACAGCACTTGACGATTGAAAGGAGATTACTATGGACTTGGTGACGAGGTGACCACACACCGAATTGGAAAGAAAAGAAAAAAAAATAAATGAACCGCCTACGGCGCCTGCACTGTAGTTCTACATCCGTAATAAAGAAACAGCATCGTTTCAAGGCAAGCATGAAAGCCAGGAGGACAGCCCCATGGGACGCGATGGGCTAAGTACGGCTGATATCTCTCAGGAGTCTCCTCCCGCTGAAATATTAACAAGGTGGATGAATTCATTCCACTTAAAAGACTTTTCTGCCAATGAGCATTGCCACAGAGTCACAGGCGAATGAGGAGACGGGGATGGGATCAACATCCCTGACTCTGGCCATCTTGGAAAAGGAGGTATAAATCGTGCTCACTTAGCAGTGTGTTTAACTGGTAATGAATCAGAATGCGTTTGGGCCAATGCCAGGCCACGCTCAGCACAGCCAAGATTAAAACTCTGTTCTTTGCTAATCATACCAAAAGCCAAGAGTCAAGGTCCTTGCCCAGACAGCTAATTGAGCTCTTATCTTGGCCCAGTGAGTAATGCCATTAATCATGAATGGCATGGCATGTTCCTGGGTGAGAAGGCTCCATAAGCTCGCCGAGCTTTGAAAAAGTGCGTGGTATTTTGTTTTTTTTTCCCCCAGACCCAGACAGCAGCACTCTTCACACTCGCTAATGTGAAGATTAGCGTTTTTAGCTCTTTAGCATTACCAAAAATAGGTTAACCCATTGAGGCCTGAGGTTCCGATTCTGCAAAATGTCTTTTTGAAAAACCCATGTTGCTATATCAGTGGTTTTCAAACTTTTTCATGTCAAGGACCCCCAAAATGATATGAATTTGGCCGCGGACCCCCATCTCAAAATATGTTGTTCCAGGAACCCCCAGAAGAAAAGATTTGAGTTAATGTTTGCTTTAAAAGAATATATTATATTCAAAGATTTGCACACATTTTCACGATTTTTGCAAAGTGTAAAATAATGCTTTTTAGCTCAAATGAAAAAAGTGACACAGATGCGTTCCAGGTCTTAATAGGTTAACTTGAACTCATACAATAGCAATGCAAACAACCAGACCGTGATTTGTTTGTGCCGCGTTCTCCATGAGCAAGTTGTGCGGAATTCATTACACCACAGGCCTGTTGTCTGCCTTTACACTGGTTGGCGAGACTAATGATAATCTGCTGGAGCTTGATTTGTTACTTAGAGCACACCGGGAGCCTCGAATTTCTTGTTTACTCTCTCTCTCTCTACTCCACGGCAGTTTTACCATAGATATGGCCAGCAAATACGTGGAAGTGCAAACATAATCTATTGTTAACCAACAACCGTTGCTGTATACACTGCTAGCTGCTATTTTGAGACATGCTGTGGAAATGCATTGCGAGGTCTGACACATACACATAAAAGCTACAGTAGCCTACGTGTATTAATAGCCATCTCTATTTGCCGTTTTTTTTTACTGCCTCGTCGCTATTTTCACCCACGGAAAAAACATATATGTTTGGCTGTACAGCTGCTGGCTTATGGCCAATCAAGTGGGAGGCGTTTTATAGGAGAGGGAAAGAAAAATAATGTCTTTTGGTCGCCCACGTTGCAGAACTTTAATTGGGCGCTACTCGCGATGGGGTCTATGAGAGAGCCCTAAAAGTTGAGTGCTAGCGCATCAGCATGCGCTAGTACGGTGAATTAGCATGGCGCCAGTGGTGGAAAAGTAACTAAGTACATTTACTTAAGTACTGTACTTAAGTACAATTTTGAGGTATTTGTACTTTACTTGAGTATTGCCAATTTCCAATACTTTTACTTCTACTCCACTACTTCTCAGAGGCAAATATTGTACTTTTACTCCCCTACAATTATTTGAAAACTTTAGTTACTTTTCAGATATAAATTATGATATTAAGAAACGCATACATTAACGACTTCATTCTTATTTTGTATCTAGGCTATTTTCAAACATTGGAGAACTTTTACTTTTGGTACTTTAAGTACATTTTGATGCCAATACTTTTGTACTTTTACTCAAGTAACATTTTGAATTCTGGACTCTTACTTATAACAAGAGGTACCTCTACATTGCAGTATTGGTACTTTTACTTAAGTAAAACATTTGAGTACTTTGCTGGCGGCGGGGCGACTGCGCCGGGGAGCCTTGGAGATGAGGGGCGGAATTTTAGCTTTGGTGGTGTGGGGGGGGGGGGGGGTGCGATGTTACAAGCTCAGCAGAATGACGGAAATCCCCGTTGTCAGGTGATGGCTGTTCAGGTGATGAGACGGAGCGCATAGCGCCTCTGTAAGCACAATTCACAGAGACTTCAGAGGCTTGCTTTATGAAGGGGGGAGATCAAGGGGGCTTTGCTGTCCCGGTTCCCTCTTTTTTTTTTTCTTCTTTTCTACTGCTTGTTTTTGTCGCCGGGGCCTCGCGTATATACGTGGGCATGCACGTCCCGCATTATGCGAGGAGGCACATACATGCACACACGGTTCACACGCGTGTCGCAGACAGGAAAGTATACGGTGCATCAAAATAACATAGCATTTGCATAACTTAACTGTCAAGTCCCCTGGATGGTTCTCTTAGGATTCAGTGCTTACAGACTCGAGGGGAGGCAGCGTGAATTAAAGGCAGTCGATAAACCCGGTCTCAAACAGCACTGGGAGCAGAGTAGACAAGTTATTTATTTTTTCTTGATTTAATTTAGAGAATTGTTCATATTAACCCATTGAGACCTGGAACTGTGTCATTTTTTAGATTTGAGCTAAGAAAGCATTATTTTACACTTTGGGCTATTCAAAAATAGCAGATCTACAAGCTCGTAGCGCGGCACCGAGTGCCGCGCTACGAGCTTGTAGATCTGCTATTTTTGAAAAATCGTGAAAATGTGTGCAAATCTTTGAAATATATATATTTTTAAAGCGAACATTTTTAACTCAAATCTTTGCTTCTGGGGGGTCCCTGGAACAACATATTTTGATGGGGGTCCGCGGCCAAATACATATCATTTTGGGGGTCCTTGACATGAAAAAGTTTGAGAACCACTGATGTAGGAACTTACGTTTTTCAGAAAACTGTTGGGATTTAGGAGACACGTAGAATCGGCTTCAGGTATTAAAGGGTTAAGAGAGTGCAGAGAGGCAGGAAACCCACGGGCAAAGAGAGGAGAGACATACGCGAGACATTAAGACGGGTGTCGGATTCAAACTCGGGCCCTCGCACACTCACAAGGAGCACCTGGGTTTGTGCATTAACTGGCTGAAACGCCAGGCACCCCAAGAGTTCATGTCTAAAGCACTTATAAATCCATTGCGATTAAAAAAAGATCACCTGAAGGTTCAGTGAATAATATCTCTAAGGGACCCTCTCTAACGATTCGATTCTTTTAAAGTGTTATTGCCTTGTCAACAAAGTTACTTCAGTTGTTTTTCCTTAATTGCGTTAATTTGATGAGACTCCACTTCCTGAGACAATTTAAAGAACACAGAGTCGAGCAGGGACTATTATTGGTCCAATTTTACACGGCCATAATCCAGAGCGTCCTGCCGCTATCGATTACTGTCTGGTATGGAAGCACATCTAAGCACACAATAAAGAACATGGACAGACTGATCACCCAGAGCATCACAGACCGTATAGGCTCCCCACACTGGACTCCACATGCACGCACACACGCACCCATGCATGCATGTGCGCACACACACACACACACACACACACACACACACACACACACACACACACACACACACACACACACACACACACACACACACACACACACACACACTAGGGATGTTAACAATTAATCGATTAATCAAATTAATCGATTAAGAAATTATCCGATTAAATCAAACAATTAACAATTAATTGAAAAAATTGTAGCTTGTAGATCTGCTATTTTCAAATATTTTAGTACTTTTACTTTTGGTACTTTAAGTACATTTTGATACCAATACATTTGTACTTTTAATCATGTAAATTTTGAATTTTACGCAACTTTTACTTGTAACAGAGTATTTATATATTGCAGCATTGATACTTTTACTTAAGTAAAGAATGCGAGTACTTTTTCCACCACCACACACACACACACACACACACACACACACACACACACACACACACACACACACACACACACACACACACACACACACACACACCCTCTCCGCCCTGCTCACCATATCTTTATCAGCGTCTCTCCTCTAGCCTGATTTATTCTCTGTAGAGTGCAGTGGTGGGCAATGCATTCACCTCTTTATGATCTACCAGGTGATCAGATTGGCCTATTGAGGTGATCAAAAACAACCAGAATCATTATTGTTTGATTGTGCATACAACTCTTTTCCCCAGATGGATAGATGGACTTTATCTTACCTTTATCTTACCTTTATCCTTCATATTAAAGGTAGGGTAAGTGATATTTTTTGGTTAAAACAAAAAGTATTTTGTTAAAAGGTTAAAGCACTATATTCTGATAGTAATCATTGCTATAGTGTGTTTTTTCAGTAACAGGAGTCTCCATGTCTCTCCAGCTCTTTAATAAACAGAAAATACATTTTTCGGTAGGTGTCAAAATCTCAGCCAATCAGGAGAAAGTACCCATTTTTAAGCTTAATTTGTATAGTGTTCCAGTTCCAATTGTGTCTGCTCATTTCTGAGTGTCATCACTTCTAATTACACTTGTTTAATCTGTATCCTGATTGATTTCTCTGTCCTGGTTGGATAAAATTGGAAATGAAACTGAAACGAAAATGCATTTTCTGTTTAATAAAGAGCTGGAGAGACAAAGAGACTCCTTTTACTGAACGAACACTCTATAGCAATGAGTACTATCAGAATATAGAGCTATTTAACACTTATTTTAACCAAAGCAAATCACTTACCCTACCTTTAAATGAATGACTTATTATATTATTGATATTATTCTAATTATCAGCCTATAATTAGGCAATAACAATGGTGGTTCTCACTGTCTGGCACTGGGCGATCGTATTATGCGATCACATAAGTTAACGATGAGTATCGTGACTCAACGCGTTGTTAGCTTGAAGATCTGTTCTTTTTCCTAAGCAACACCCTCACAAAATGGACTAGAAACTAGGTTTAAACCGGAGCTTCGTCTCTTCCACAAAGCTTGATAATACACTAAAGTCAGTCTTGTTTGACGTGGAGCTGAATGTTCTTTCCTTTTGCACTTATAGGCCCCTTATGTTTGACTGGTGTTGTTGAGTGCTGTTACATCCATTCCACCTGTATGCTGGTTAACTCTCCTATCCTAGCCCTGTGCTAATAAAAGGAACCTTGAAAGCTTGATGTCATTTTGTGCTCTGTGTCATTTTGTAAGAGTAGTTGTCGACTTTTTTTTCATCCACTAAATGGTGGTTATCTATTCTATCCAAACAGCTTTTTAAAAGATCCCATTAGATTTTGTCCACTGTTATTCTGAAGAGCACCTAATCACCTTGAAGTCAATTGCTTGTTTTACTCAGTGCAGCATTCTTTTTTTTATCTCTCTTTTGGTATCGGCACTTCAATTATTTTGTATTATTACAGTAGTGATAGATGGCTTCAGACTTGTTTGACAGCACTATTATCAGTGTTGTGTAAACTAATGTCTGCTTATTTACACATTATATTTTCTATGAATATATATGTTGGATTCATGTTAAAGGTAGGGTAAGTGATTTGCTTTGGTTAAAATAAGTGTTAAATAGCTCTATATTCTGATAGTACTCATTGCTATAGAGTGTTTGTTCAGTATTAGGAGTCTCCTTGTCTCTCCAGCTCTTTATTAAACAGAAAATGCATTTGTGTTTCAGTTTCAGTTTCATTTCCAATTTTATCCAACCAGGACAGAGAAATCAATCAGGATATAGATTAAACAAGTGACATTGGAAGTGATGACACTAAGAAATGAGCAGACGAAATTGGAACTGGAACACTATACAAATTAAGCTTAAAAATTGGTACTTTCTCCTGATTGGCTGAGATTTTGACACCTACCGTAAAATGTATTTTCTGTTTATTAAAGAGCTGACAGGGAGACAGGGAGACATCTGTTACTGAACAAACACTCTATAGCAATGATTACTATCAGAATATAGTGTTTTTACCTTTTAACAAAATACTTTTTGTTTTAACCAAAAAATATCACTTACCCTACCTTTTAAGTACAGTACTTAAGTAAATGTACTTACTTAAGTAATTACTTACGTAGTTACTTTCCACCCACCGCTTACATGTCTAACATTCTAAAAAGGTTACAATAAAATCCTCTTATATAAACATGGCTACTCAAGCTTATATAGTGCATGACATAAATAGCAATGGAAAACACACACACACACACACACACAAGGCCATTCCAGGGTTATAGTGGGAGGATCTAATGGCATGGATGTATACTGGGGCTTGGCAAACGCCATCCCTTAGGAAGCTGCACTTTGTACTCGTCCTTGCCCCTCTGCGGGGGAAAACATGGCCGCGCCATCTGCTCTCCTTCGCCACAACAACCACACACACACACACACACACAAACGACAGACCCACGCGCTGCATGGAGCGGGTTGGACCAGCGCACACGGGCACGAATCGCTCTACTATATGCAGACCAGCGACAGACTGCCCGTCGAAACGGAACGGAAGGGTGGCTATCAGTGGTGGAAAAAAAGTACTCAAATGTTTTACTTAAAGGAGGAGTTCACCCAAAAAATGACTTATTTTCTATCAATTGCACGCCCTATGAAGCCTTGAATCCATGGATTCTTTTTTGTTTTTGTCGCATTCCTAAGCTAATAATTTGATTCCCGTCTCCTACCGGCTAATGTATCCGGTAGGAGACACAAAGTAGATTATTTGTGTCTCCTACCGGAAATACACACGGTCATCAAATTATTGGCTTAGGGATGCCACAAAAACAAAAATAAATCCATGAAATCAAGGCTTCATGGGGTCTGTAATTGATAGAAAATAAGTAATTTTTTGGGTGAACTCCTCCTTTAAGTAAAAGTACCAATACTGCTATGTAGAATTACTCTGTTACAAGTAAAAGTCTGGAATTCTAAATGTACTTGAGTAAAAGGACAAAAGTATTGGGATCAAAATATACTTAAAGTACCAAAAGTAAAAGTACTAAAATATTTGAAAATAGCAGATCTACAAGCTCACAACGCGTCGCGATGCGACGCGTTGTGAGCTTGTAGATCTGCTATTTTCAAATAGCCTATGTACGAAATGGGGCTAAAGTGGTTAATGTATGTTTTATAATGTAATGATTGATATCTGCAAAGTAACTAGTAACTCAAGTTTTCAAATAATTGTAGTGGAGTAAAATAAAAGTACAATATTTGCCTCTGAGATGTAGTGGAGTAGAAGTAAAAGTATTGGAAATCGGAAATGCTCCAGTAAAGTAAAAAATACCTCAAAATTGTACTTAAGTACAGTACTTGAGTAAATGTACTTAGTTACTTTTAGTTACTTCACGGTCACGAAGCGGTCAAATGTGGGAGGAAGGCCGTGGCCATGACACTGGGATGTGATCGGCGGCAGTGTTGAGTAGTAGCGAAGTAGGCTACATTTATCCAAGAACTGTACCTACTACAAATATTACACTTTTTACTCTACTACAATTATTTGACAGCATTAGATTCTCAATACAATATAATAAACCACTTAAAGGGATAATTCACTTTTTTCCTGTCGATTAGTCACCACATGGAGACTTGAATTCATGGATATATTTTTTGTCACATTCCTAAGCCAATAATTTGATGGCCAGCGGACCGATTGGCAGCGGTTCCGGTAGGAGACACAACCGGAACCACTGCTGGTCATCATATTATTGGCTTAGGAATGTGACAAAAACTAAAACGATAGCCATGAATTAAAGTCTCCATGGGGTGACTAATCGATAGAAGAAAAATCAATTTTGGGGGTGAACTATCCCTTTAAGCCCTATTTTATACTTCAGCTATTCGAAAATAGACGATCTACAAGCTCACAACGTGATGCCAATACCTTTGTACTTTTACTCAAGTAAACGTTTCAATACGGGGCCTTTTACTTGTAACAGAGTATTTTTCATACTGCTATCGAGGCTTTTACTCGAGTACAAATCTCCAAGTACATCACTGCCTGCAGCCACAGTGACAGAATGGTGGCTGCACTAAATGTGAGATGAAGGCGGCCGTCAAGCCAGTGGGATGTGATCAGCAGGCACCGGGCTGACACCGCACACACGCTGAACACTGATGGAAATTGAGCCCGGCACCGCAATGAGCTGCTATGCAACGAGAGAGACTGGAGTGAGTGAGTGAGAGACAGACAGACAGAGGAAGAGAGAGAGAGAGAGAGAGAGAGAGATAGGGTGTGGGTGGGTGGATGTCTCTCGGGGCTTGCGATCCATTTTTTTAATCCGAAGTGCCAGAATCCAGTCCATACACAAGTTGCCCCTGTCTGTCAGAATGCTAAGTAGAACCCTGGATGACGTTATTTTTAGACTGAGATTAGAACGCGGGGTGGCTTGCCCCGGTTGTTACACATAGTGGTGGAAAAAGTACTCAAATTCTTTACTTAAGTAAAAGTACCGGTACTGCAATATAAAAATACTCTGTTATAAGTAAAAGTCCAAAATTAAAAATTGACTTGAGTAAAAGTACAAAAGTATTGGCATCAAAATGTACTTAAAGTACCAAAAGTAAAAGTACTAAATATTTGAAAATAGCCGATCTACAAGCTCACAACGCGTCGCGATGCGACGCGTTGTGAGCTTGTAGATCTGCTATTTTCAAATAGCCTGGGTATAAAATAGGGCTAAAGTGTTTAATGTATGTTTCATTATATAATAGTTTATATCTGAAAAGTAACTAGTAACTAAAGTTTTCAAATAATAGTAGTGAAGTAAAAGTATTGGAAATTGGAAATACTCAAGTAAAGTACAAATACCTCAAAATTGTACTTAAGTACAGTACTTGAGTAAATGTACTTAGTTACTTTTGCGCATGCACACACAAATTAGGAATTTCGTAATTTGTATGTTTTGTGTATATACACACACACACACACACACACGCACACGCACACGTATTACTCAGTCACTAATTCTGAAATGTTGGAAGGCATGCACAGCATTCATCTTAATTTCTTTTAAATAAAATATGATCTGCAAGGGTCCATTTTTTTACTCATTCATAGTTACATGAACACTCAGGGATTTGATCACATGTAATCCTATTCAGCCATGGGAGAGAAAAGCTAAAGTTTGCCCCCTAGTGTTCGTCTTAATCCCTGATGGCGGTCGACCCACTCCAAACGGGTCCTTTACTCAATGTGGGGGGGGGGGGGGGTCATAGTTGTAATATCCTTGCAGTGTGTGGGCTTGGATTTACCGTTTTGGGAGATTTTTTTACGACTCCCTCTGTCCCCATTAATAGTCTAATTCATTTTTATGGAGTATAATTAACATGCTTTTATGCAGAGAACAGCTTTTATCTCAGCCCCCTCCCCCCCCCCCCCAAAAATAATAATTTGGCACAAGATTCCATTCCCTCACCACAAGGCTGGTAGTGCGTACTTCCAACTATATATCCCAAAAAAAGAAATATTCTCTGCACAGTACATTAACCCATTACGACTGGGAACGCATCTGTGTGTCATTTTTAGATTTCTTTGGCTATTCAAAAATAGCAGATCTACAAGCTCATAGCGCGGCACTCGTAGATCTGCTATTTTTGAAAAATCTTGAAAATTCGTGACAAAATCTTGGATTATATCTTTTTTAAAGCTAATTTTTGTAAAATATTTAGTTCCAGGAACCCCCAGAAGCAAACATTTGAGTTACAAATGTCTGCAAAAAAAAAAAAAAAAAAAAAAATATTTGCACACTTTTTCATGATTTTTCAAAAATAGCAGATCTACAAGCTCATAGCGTGGCACTCGGTGCCGCGTTTGTAGATCTGCTATTTTTGAATAGCCGAAGAAATCTAAAAATGACACACAGATGCGTTCCTGGTCTTAAAGAGTTAAATGTGTTGCAATCATTGTCTTTTTTTTGTAGTTCTCCAACACCTCCTCGCTCTATGCTTCTCCTCATCTGCCCCTTGCTCCAATTACCTCCACCGTGTGTGTGTTTAAACCTCCTAGCTGTCATCCTTAAACTCACACGCACTATTCTGGGCTGAACGTTGCTCTTCCTTGGACCTACCTGTGGATTATACCACTGTCAAGTCTACTTTATGTGGATTATGGGGTCGACGCGCACTGACATTTTGCACCTTAATCCCATGGACAACGCACTGACTTATGTCTTTTTTTGTGTGTTTTTCTAGCACCTTAACGTCCATAAGTATGTCCATGCACAGTATACATCTGCTGCTATGCTCACGCACCTTTATGTATTATCTCAGGTAGGCTACCATGTGTAAATATGTCGATAATTTGTTATTAGTTTTTTCTAGTTTGATCTCCTTTCCCACCTTTCTTTCTTCTATGGAAATAACAATATGATGGAAAGTGTGCCGATGCACTAATTTCGCGATACGATTCGATACACGATATTGGGCTCATATGGCACTTTTTTTTGTTATGAAAATATATGAGAGGGAAAAAAAGCTAATGCAAACAAATTTGTTTTTGCATTATTATTATTATTGCAAAAAAATAAATAATAGTCTCCCAAATCGATAGATATCGTCTCGAAAACGTATCGCGATATATCGCGGGGGCGATATATCGCGGGGGCGATATATCGGCACACCCCTAATGGCAACTACCATGCACGGAAATGAATTTCACCCACTTTTTTCGTACTTTTACTACTGTAAATCTGTGATGTGACACTAAAGCTGATTCTGACATTTGATTAAAAAAAACAGCTGATAATCTACAAGCTTACAACGCGTCGCAAAAAAAACAAAACGCGCTAACTTGTGTGCTTCTAGATCGGCTACTTTTGCCAAAAGACATTTGGCGTAGACTTGGTGGAAAAAAAGGAGCAGGACCTCGTGTGCCACCCTGGGGAAACCCGAGTCAACTAAGTACAGGGTTTAAAGTGGTTAACCTGCGGTGGTTTTGTTCCCTCTGCCTTCCTTTAGTGCTAGAGCAGTGTGCGTGCATGCATGCAAGAGTGTGTGGTGTGCCTGTAAGTGGACACACCGCGTGCTCGCTTGTGCGTGTGTGCGTGAAAGGCCGCCTGGCTGCTCCGGGGGGGTGTTCCAATAAGCATCGTGAAAATGGGTGTGTGCGGTGAATACTAGCCCAGGCGGAGTGGTTCTATTCAGACCCTTAGGGTTTTACATTTCTTTGATAGAATTAATGATACGAGGTCATTAATTATTCCTCGATGCCGGACATGGCGTGTTTCAGCGTGCCCAGCTGATACATACTGTAGTGAAATGGCCTTGCCTTAACCCATTAAGACCATTCTACATACGTAATTATGTCTTCTAAATTCCAACAGTATTCTGAAAAAAACGTATGTTTCTATATCAGTGGTTCTCAATCTTTTTCATGTCAAGGATCCCCGAAATGATATGTATTTGGCTGCGGACCCCCATCTCAAAATATTTTGTTCCAGGGACCCCCAGAAGCAAAGATTTGAGTTAAAAATGTTTGCTTTAAAAAATATATATATTCAAAGATTTGCACACATTTTCACAAATATTCAAAAATAGCAGATCTACAAGCTCGTAGCGCGGCACTCGGTGCCGCGCTACGAGCTTGTATATCTGCTATTTTTGAATAGCCCAAAGTGTAAAATAATGCTTTTTAGCTCAAATCTAAAAATGACACAGTTCCAGGTCTTAATGGGTTAAAAAGGGCACTGAAAAAAAGACGTTCTAAAAGAAAGAAGAGACAACTTGGGGGAGAGAGAGAGAGAGAGAGAGAGAGAGCCGTGGATATGATAATAATGGTGCATGTGCTTGTGGATCAACATCAAAGTCAGCACAGTGCATTAATAGAAATATTCATTATTTGCCAGATAAAAGGAATGCGATCCATTAACTAGGGCTTCTTTATAGCCGTTGCTCTTGAAATTCTCTTATTTTCCTTTTTTTTTTGTATTTCCAGTACCCAGCTTTTGATTAAAGAACGCGTTTTGATTCAATAGTGAAACACCAGCACACTGGCAGGGCCAAGTGGAGAGAGAACACATAACAGCTATTTCACAATTCAGGACCTGATGTAAAGTTTATTTGACGGCCAGCGAAATGGAATGGCGATTAAAGTATATTTCGCTCCGAAGGACTGCACACATTACCCACTGCAATCATAAAACACGGCTATGAAATGGAAGAACCACAATCTATAGCTAATGGAAACAAATTAAAAAATGTTGCCGCCGTGCAATAATGTACCAACACACGTATACTGTAATAGAGCCAACAGTGAGCAAAATGCAGTTAGACATCTGAAGGCAGACAAATATTACCCAATATTCACTCTACACCACGCTGACCCTTACCAGTCACCCCATGCTAGATTAATGCGATAAGCCCCAAGCGGCTGGGCGGTTTACTGTGGTTTCAGAACAGCTAAGGGGCGTTGTTAGACACAATGTGGAGCAGAATGCCTATAACCCCCTTTAGCTGTTCTAAAATTACATCTGCCTTGTTTTAACCCATTGAGACCTGAAGCCGGTTCTACATGTCTCCTAAATCCCAACAGTATTCTGAAAAACGTATGTTTCTATATCAGTGGTGCTCAATCTTTTTCATGTCAAGGACCCCCAAAATGATATGTATTTGGCCGCGGACCCCCATCAAAATATGTTGTTCCAGAGACCCCCAGAAGCAAAGATTTGAGTTAAAAACGGTTTGTTTTAAATATATATATATTCAAAGATTTGCACACATTTTCATGTTTTTTCAAAAAAAAGCAGATCTACAAGCTCGTAGCGCGGCACTCGGTGCCGCGCTACGAGCTTGTAGATCTGCTATTTTTGAATAGCCCAATGTGTAAAATACTGCTTTTTAGCACAAATCTAAAAATGACACAGTTCCAGGTCTTAATGGGTTAAAGTGATTTAAAACAGTAATTAATTTGTTGTAAAAACCTTGCACACACGCAGGAAGAAATCGAGCGCTCATCTCCCCCCCCCCCCCCCCTGCCATGGGAAAAACTAAATTGGGAACATGTACTTGAATGGTATATACAGTATTGTAAACAAAACGTTGGCGCGGTGATGCAGTCCAGGTGTGTGTTTATTGTAGTCATTTACAGGACTCAGTAGGTCAGAATCAAGCAACGGAATAATCCATGTTATTAAATAAGGGATGTTCACTGTGTGTTTTGCCCCCAAAGCCTACTTTCCCGTTAAACGTCGTTAAATGTCTTTCGGTGGCGTTAGGCAAACATGTCATGTCTCCTCTGACTGAATTATTACCACGCTGTCTTTGTTTAAGAACAAGGCGGAGGCGGTTTGACATCTCAAATCCCAGCAGGCCATGGTGTGACTAGTGAACAGCAGCGAGCTGTGACACACTGACAGTCACCATCACACACAGCCGGTTATATAGCTGCCATCACCCCTAAGATGGTTTCCAATGGCGTTTCAAAGAACATCAATGGGGAGGTGTCAATAGCCCTAATCAAGGAGAGTGCCTATTATCAACTCCATGTCAACGGCGGAGAGGTTCTCTCTAGTTAGGCGAGGGTATTAGTAGGCAAATGGGTGTAGAGGCATAATCCATAATCCATTTGTAAACCGGTAGCTCTGAAGACGGTGAGGGAAAACATAGGATTAGGGATGCTTTCCATTGACTAGTTTAAAGGACCACAATCAATCCTCATATCGCTTGTAAAAAAAATGTGAAACGTCGTTAAGAGTTTCCGTCAAATGTGCTTCCCTCAAAACGCTTCCGTCAAATATTACAAATTGCTGCTGTCAGAACCAGGGTTGCCAGATTCTGTGAGAGAAACAAGCAACCAGGTCTAGGAAAACCAGCCCAAAAGAAGCGACTATATGGGCCACATGAGCACTTTAACATATACATCAGCTATTTGAAAATAGCAGATCTACAAGCTCACAACGCGTCGCGATGCGACGCGTTGTGAGCTTGTAGATCGGCTGTTTTCAAATAAAATCTTGCCGGGACATTATAATCAGCAGATCTGGCAACCCTGGTCAGAACTGAAGACAAAATGTCTTTGAAGTTCCAAAATGGCGGTTGCAGGGTAATACTGTAGCTATTAAGCGTCTCCTCTGCCTCACCTACAGTACCAGCCCTCAGTCTGCAGTCTCCTTACACGGCCGGATAACCCCATGTCCGAGAACCTTGGCACTCTCAGACGTTGGCTTCCAGTCAAACCCCCCCGTCTTGGGAATGGTCAGTTCTTGGCAGTGGCGGCGGGAATAAGCCGGCAAAGTGCAACGGGAGCTCAACGGTCAACAGAACCCTGCGTTTGTTTGTTTGCCTGCGTGTTTCGCTGTTGACGTTTCCCCCAATGGAGAGACGTTATAGCAGAAACAAAGATCGCCCTCGTCACAACACGAGGGGTTCGTTCACCTTGTCTACCACTAGGGGGTGTGCAAAGTTTTCGGGGGAACATGATCGCGTAGCCATGCATTTTCTCAAGGCTGGCGTGATCATCCAGTTGCCAGACAGTGAAAACCACCATTGCTTTTACGCAATAGAGTAGCGCAGAATAAATCAATCATTTTTATAATAAAACCTAACAAAGAAGTAGTCAATAATTTAACCCATTAAGGCCTGAGGCCGATTCTACAAAATGTCTTCTAAAACTTTTTTTTTTTTTTAAACGCATGTTGCTTTATCAGTGGTTCTCAAACGTTTTCATGTCAAGGACCCACAAAAAGATATGTATTTGGCCGCGGACCCCCATCTCAAAATAATTTGTTCCAGGGACCCCCCAGAAGCAAATATTTGAGTTACAAACGTTTGCTTTAAAAATATGTATATTCAAAGATTTTCAAAAATGTTCACGATTTTTCAAAAAATAGCAGATCTACAAGCTCGTAGCGCGGCACTCGGTGCCGCGCTACGAGCTTGTAGATCTGCTCTTTTTGAATAGCCCAAAGAAATCTAAAAATGACACAGAGGCCTTCCAGTTAATGGGTTAATATGAATATAATATATAATATATTATCTTTGTGAATATAAGACGACAATAATGATTGTTTTTGATCAGCTCACTTGATCACCTCAATAGCCTGACCTGATCTCACCTGGTAGATCAAAAAGAGGTGGTTGTCCATCACTGGTCTATCTATGCCACAAACTCTGCAACAAGATGATGATGAAGTAAACAAGACAAAGTCCATCCATCACGCCACCGAGTGATGGATGGCTGTCATTTAATGAATGCTAATCAAGAGATGCTCCACTTCCAGCTCCTTAACTTTTAGGCTACATCTCTTGTGTCTTCTAATTATGATTTATCGGGGCATAGAAAAACAATCTTCACAAACCCCCCTGATACTTGGGGACCTATTATCTTAGCATTTCTGCTACCCTTTGTGGAACAAATTGGTCGCCTTATACCCCGCAGCTAACATGCAGAATGCAAGAGAAAAGGGGGGGAAAAGGAGGTGGGGATAAAGGTTTCTCATGAAAGCAAAGTGTCTCACTATATTATCCGCACTCGTGGATTCTCTTCTTTACTTCTCCGGACTACTGTACGTTCATTGGATTTACTTTTTTTTTTATTGCTGCATGTGGAATATGTTCCACTCTGGGAAAATGGCAATTGGCGATTGACACACAAGTAGATAGGAAGGTCATGGGTATGCGTATTGGCTGCACTGATCGTACGCAGGGGTGTAAAGTAACTAAGTACATTTACTCAAGTACTGGACTTAAGTGAAATATTGAGGTACTTTTACTTTACTGGAGTATTTCCAATTGTCTATACTTTTACTTCTACTCCACTACATCTCAGAGGCAAATATTGTACTTTTACTCCACTACAATTATTTGAACACTTTAGTTACTAGTTACCTACCGATTTGAAAATAGCCGATCTACAAGCTCGCAACGCGTCGCATCGCGACGCGTTGTGAGCTTGTAGATCTGCTATTTTTAAACATTTTGACACTTTTACTTTTGGTACTATAAGTACATTTTGTTACCAATACTTTTGTACTTTCACTCAAGTAAATTTTGAATTCCGGACTTTTACTTGTAACAGAGTACTTCTACATTGCAGTATTGATACTTTTACTTAAAACATCCCAGTACTTTTTCCACCACTGACTGTATACGCCAGACCAGTCTGACATGGGGGGATCAAAACAAGATAAGCACCTGGGCCCTCGCGGCTCAATCAGTCCATTACGCAGCACCGCGCAATCGCCCAGCACACAGGCTGCTCTCCTATTGAGCAAGAGGAGCTTATATAGAGGGGAGAAGAATGCAAAGCCATCATATTATTGGGGAGGGGGATAAGTGACTTTGTGGGATTATTAATTTATTTATTTATTAACCCTTTAAGACCGGGAACGCAGCATCTGTGTGTCACTTTTAGATTTCTTTGGGCTATTCAAAAATAGCAGATATAGAAGCTCGTAGCGCGGCACCGAGTGCCGCGCTATGAGCTTTTAGATCTGCTATTTTTTTTGAAAAATAATGAAAATGTGTGCAAATATTAGATTTTTTTTTTCTTTTAGTGGACATTAGTAAGTCAAATCTTTGCTTCTGGGGGTTCCTGGAACTAAATATTTTACAAATGTTCGCTTAAAAAATATATATATTCCAAGATTTGCACACATTTTCACGATTTTTGAATAGCCAAAGAAATCAAAAAATGACACACAGATGCGTTCCCGGTCTTAATGGGTTAATGGATTTGCTGAAGTGAATATCGGAACACGGGCGCGGGGATAAACAAACAATAGCAGGGAAAATCCACTTGTACTTATGACTGCGCTCCCCAAAGCCGTTTTTTTTGTGTTTGGGAAAATAGCTGCTGTCTCGCTATATCGCACTCGTGTCTCTCTCCAACAATGGATTTAGTTCTTTGGGAGAAAAAAAGCTTGTGAGATTGATGTTCAGCCGCCCAAGCTGACCAGGTGGGCATTATTATTGGCAGGGGGGGGGGGGGGGGGGGAGGAGCCGACAGAGATTGGTGTAGAAAAGAATCAACACTATATCTCAAAGGATCGAAAAACAAGACATCAATAGTTGGTCATCACCTTAACCCATTCAGACCTGGAACGCATCTGTGTCATTTTTTGATTTGAGCTTAAAAGCATTATTTTACACTTTTGGCTACTCAAAAATAGCAGATCTACAAGCTCGTAGCGCGGCACCGAGTGCCGCGCTACGAGCTTGTAGATCTGCGATTTTTGAAACGTTGTGAAAATGTGTGCAAATCTTTGAATATATTATTGTTTAAAAGCGAACATTTTAATTTTTGCTTCTGGGGGTCCCTGGAACTAGATGGGGGTCCACGACCAAACACATATAATTTTGGGGGTCCTTGACATGAAAATGTTAGTTATTAACCAGCACCACTGATATAGAAACATACACGTTTTTTTCAGAATACTGTTGGGATTTAGAAGGCATTTGTAGAATCGGCTTCAGCTCTTAATAGGTTAACTAAAGGCATTATTTGAGCTCCAGTATTTCCTGTAGCTCGGGCCTGAGTAAACAGCGCCTGGCACCGGACACACCGCCACTCTATCAGCCTCCTTTCTTTCTGTCTTAGACTAGATATTCCATCGCCGCAACTCCAGAGACCTCACACATAAATCGACATTTTGAAGATCAGCCAGGCCTCCTCCGTTCTGAGTCCATCCCCCCGTAAAGCGAAAGACCTTGCTTTTCTCACTCATACCCCTATAGAGGCCCTTGAGGGGTGCGAGCGGACAGTACGGATGGTGATAAGGTATCTGCTCATCCGGAGAGGAGGGAGGGAGGGGGGGGGCGGGGGGGAGCCGGGGGTGTTGCCTTTAGAGGTAAGGCTACATATAATATGACTTCAATGGCCGCTCGGTGACTCCAGCTAAAAATGACCTGCTTGGCACTCGAGGAGGACACTAAGGAGGTGACAGGAGACTCCCCTCTCTCTCTCTCTCTTGTTTGGAGAGAGGTCGCTCTATAGGTCTTTTACACCTCCAGGCTCTTTCTGCAGCACTGCTGGGGGAGGACTTCAGGTCAATGCATATAGCCCCAGACATAGCATAACAGGGAAAGGGCTCGGTGCAGACTTGAAATATCGCTATAGCGGCTATGAGAAATACTATTTTTAGACTATGAAGACTGGCTGTGTCCGTCCACACAGTTTATGTGCACTGTACTCGTTTTCAATCTGCCTCATGGTGGCGCTATACCAGGCTGCTTTTTTGAACATAACTCTTGAACCATAGGTCATAAAATAAAATAAAATACAAATAATAATAGTTATGATTCCCTGGATTCATGCATATACGCTACGCCCACTTCTATAATATAACCATTTTTGCATTTAATTCAAAACGCTCTTTTTGCTACTAGGCCTACTCCTAAAGAATGACCAAAAATCACACAAAAACACGTGGTGTTCAATTATTTCATATTCCATTCTGAATGATTGCCATCCAGTATTTGCAGGAGGGGCCTATTTTGCAAATAAGTCATGAGCACAGCATCCGGTATACCCACACTTGAATCACACACCGAGGGCCTCTAACACACACACACACACACACACACACACACACACACACACACACACACACACACACACACACACACACACACACACACACACACACACACACACACACACACACACACACACACACACACACACACACACACACACACACACACACACACACACACACACACACACACAAACACGCGCACACACACACACACACACACACACACACACACGTGTGCGTGCATTCACACACCTGGACATCTACCGCCCCTGACCTTTTTCACCGTCAACTCTCATTTTTGACACCATAATATTCCTCTAGGAGATGCAAAATGGTGGTCGCCTTGGCTGCGATCGGGGACTCTCACACTGTACTCGCCTCATGGCTCGAGGCTCCCAGGAGCCTTCTCTCAGCGCACAGGAAGCCACAGCGGCAGCTGTGCTGTTTTGGCACCTGTTTGACTGCAGATGTCACCTAAAATCTCAACATGTGTCAGAGAGGGCCACTTAGCAGGCCCACTGACGCTGTGTTCCTGGGCATGCCTGTGGTGGTGGTGGTGGTGTGAATACATTTTTAAACAGAGATCCTGTGTCAGGAATTCACCCAATTCTTCATATTTGGACGTTAAATCTATATCGCGCTGCCGCTGCCTTTCCTGCAGGGGTCAGAGCCTGTGTGTTGAACAATGCCAAGGACACTCACTGGCACGGTTCACTTTACAGCTTTTACGCGCGCGCACACACGCACGCGCGCACGCACGCACGCACGCACGCACGCACGCACGCACGCACGCACGCACGCACGCACGCACGCACGCACGCACGCACGCACGCACACACACACACACAGATGTTTACTATAGACATTTAAAACATTGGAGTAAGACCCTTGCACACAGCACCAGCCAGAGCAAAAATAATTGTACTCTTGCGGACCTGTGCACAGCGGGTAACAACAAACAAACCTTGGACCTTAACATCCGATGTTGAGGCAAAACAAGTTAATTAAATATATTTGGACTGCACGTCTTCAACAGAACATAGGTCGCTTTGCATCAATTAACCCCCCCGCCCCCCCTAAAAAAGAAATAGAGGATATACAAGCTACAAGTGATGTACAGTACAAGCACTGTGAGCTTGCGGATCGTCTTTTTTCGCTAATCATGCAACCACGTATATATAGGGCTTACGCGGTTAACGGTCTCTCCAAAACGCAGCGTGTTACGAACATGCGGGACAGAGCAGAAGCCCTATACCCCTCCACCCCACACCAGCTTCTTTGACCCACCCCAACCTTCAGGGGGGGGGGGCACCTCACATGGAGAGAGACGCCGTGAGAGCCTACTTAGTTATTCAGCGCGGCGGTACAGCGTTCAGTTAACCCATTAAGACCTGGAACTGCGTCATTTTTAGATTTGAGCTAAAAAGCATTATTTTACACTTTGGGCTATTCAAAAATAGCAGATATACAAGCTCGTAGCGCGGCACCGAGTGCCGCGCTACGAGCTTGTAGATCTGCTACTTTTGAAAAATCGTGAAATTGTGTGCAAATCTTTGAATATATATATTTTTAAAGCGAACATTTTTAACTCAAATCTTTGCTTCTGGGGGGTCCCTGGAACAAAATATTTTGATGGGGGTCCGCAGCCAAATACATATAATTTTGGGGGTCCTTGACATGAAAAAGATTGAGCACCACTGATATAGAAACATACGTTTTTCAGAAAACTGTTGAGATTTAGGAGACGTGTAGAATCGGCTTCAGGTCTCAATGGGTTAATGACGCCAAGGTACCTCTCAGACACCCCGCCATTTATCTTCGTACCATCATCATTTCTGCGGCAATTAACCCAGTCAATATGCTCTGTCAGTTATTACCCATATAATATAATATACCATAGGCAATTTGCCTCAATGCTATGCAAGCACCTCTATCAGGTTGACACACATGGGGAGGAAGTGGCAATCACAAAGACAGATTGGACGAGCGCGGCTGAATCAAGTCCAACGGCGAGATTCATGGACGCTTCAGTGGAGACATGAATAATGTTATCGGCATCATGTCTCAGTTGGACCCCCATGGCAAAATCTGAAAGCGCACCTGATTTCATGTCCATGCAAAACAGCCTCTATAACACGTGTTAACACTCTGTAAACATTTTTTTTTTTATTGAATAACGCCAAATAAAAAGTTTACTTAAGCCCTATTTCATATGTTCACGAATAAGAAAGGAAAAAAACGAAAATAGCTGATTTACAAGCTCTCAACGTGCCACAACGCGACACGTATGCTTGTAGATTGGCTATTTTTTTATTTTTTTTGTGAAAAACAAATACACTACTGTAAAACAAACAGATACAAATGTTTGCCTATAATGACATGCCCAAAATAGAGCTACCAGGTTGCAAGTGGTTAAAATATGCCTCTGTATTGGGCAATGAGTGCACACAAAGTAGCCCACCGATATAGTAAATAAAAATGTGTATAGTTGTATATTGCAGTAATAATGTACCACCCATTAAAAAGAATATTCCGGTGATTCTGGGGTCAGGTGATGCTGTTGAAGGCGGGGTTTTCTCGGTTGAAAATCTAACCGCCCCAATGGGGAGGGGGATGATCCGGTATGAACCAATCGCCAAAGAGTCCCACTTTGGCCACGCCCCGTCTCAGAAAACGGCTGCAATGAGAGGGCTTTCAGACTGATTAATGGAAGTGATACACAATGAAAAATTCAGGCTAGTAATAATGCGTGGTTGTCCCAAAATCCCTGGACTTGGCTCACGGTACACCAGTGTGCCTCGGCATCAGTGTTGCCAGACTCTGTGAGAGAAACAAGCAACCAGGTCTAGGAAAACCAGCCCAAAAGAAGCGACTATGGGGCCACATGAGAAATTTATGTACATCAGCTATTTGAAAATAGCAGATCTACAAGCTCACAACGCGACGCATCGCCACGCGTTGTGAGCTTGTAGATCTGCTATTTTCAAATCAAATCTTGCGGGGAAATTATAACAAGCAGATCTGGCAACCCTGCTCCGCACACCGTTTGGAAACCACTCTACTATAGGAAGGTGAAGATATTCAAGTCATACTGTGTAACCTTTTTCAATTAAACTAAAGTTATTTTCTATATAATCTTCCACTGGTACATTTTTCACAATAACCATTCCACATAAAAGTTTTTTTTTGACAACTTCTCTGAACATTAACACAATTTGGATTTACGAGTGTCTGCCCCCGACACTGACGCAGGCTGCATTAATCCCTTAATAAATACTGCTTCTGACGACATATTGTTGAATTCTGAAACATCCTTGGGCGCTGGGACCGCGCAGCATTCACTTCCGAGGGTTCCTTCCGTATAGAATAATGATAGAGACCAAATGACGACGGAGCTACGAGAAGTGCCGCCAGAATATAATACTGAAATGAATGTTACACAGTGTGACTTTAAGCTGTATAGGATGGATTGATATTCAACTTAGACTCGACCCTCTCTCTCTCTCTCTCTCTCTTTCTCTCTCTCATCCTTTTCTCTCTCTCTGTCTCTCTTTCCGTTTAAGTTGCCAAAGTTTGCTCATGCCGTCTGATCGCACCCGTGCCGTCACCCAGTCCCCTCTCTCCCCGCGTCAACCTCCACCATATCCTTTATTCACCGTTTTTATCTTAAAGCGTGCGATGTCGCTGACAGCTAGCGCTGCGTCGGGGAAAAGAATCGCTGAAGTTCTCCTTTGAAAAGCCGGGGGGAGCGGTGATGACACCAGAGCTCTCACGCACACAGACACACACACACGCACCCACACACACACACCTCTGTCACAAAGTTAAAGGCGGGGGGTGGTGGGGGGGAATAAGCTTGTCAAGAGGAAGCGGCAGAGGTTTACCACAAATTTGGGATCTGCAAACACATTTGTCTGAGAAGTTTTAAGGTGAGGGTAAAAGGCAATTTAAAAAACACAAAGCTGGTGTGGAGAGAGGCTTGTTGTTTTTATGCCTCGCAGTCTGTCCGCCAGATGCACGCTTTGTTGTGCATGGCAGCATGCAGTGCTTCCAGAGTCGATGATTTTTCCATTCCCCCCTCGTGATCCTCGCACAGACGGGGCGACCATGCACTCGCAGTGATGGAAGTGCATGTGAAGCACGTACTCAGACATGCTAAAAAAGATGAGTCGCGGTTTGGCACAGATGCCACATTTAGCCGGATTTCAGGATCTGTCGTACGCCGGTGTTGCGTGCCGTACAAAACGTCTTCTAAATCCGAACAGTTTTCTGAAAAACGTATGTTTCTATATCAGTGGTGCTCAAACTTTTTCATGTCAAGGTCCCCGAAAATGATATGCTTTTGGCCGGCCGACCCCCCATCTCAAAATATGTTGTTCCAGGGACCCCCCAGAAGCAAAGATTTCAGTTAAAAATGTTCGCTTTAAAATAATATATATTCAAAGATTTGCTCACATTTTCACCATTTTTCAAAAATAGCAGATCTACAAGCTCGTAGCGCGGCACTCGGTGCCGCGCTACGAGCTTGTATATCTGCTATTTTTGAATAGCCAAAGTGAAAAATAATGCTTTTTAGCTCAAATCAAAAAAGTGACGCAGATGCGTTCCAGTTCTTAATGGGTTAATACACAATAAAAGTTCTGGGAGTAACTATTGATAGCTCTTTATCTTGGTCTAAACAAAATAAACAATATTGTCATCAAAATGGGAAGAGGAATCGGGATGACTAGGAAGTGTTCTGCTCTCATCACTCCCTCTATTATGAAATCAGTTATTCATTCTTTAGTTCTGTCTAATTTAGAATATTGCCCTGTAATCTGGTCGTCAGCTACAAAATCTGATTTGAAAAAAATTACAGGTTGCTCAGAATAAAGCAGCTCGTCTGGCACTGGGATGTTCATGCAGGACAAGTATTAGCTATATGCATAAACATCTGGTATGGCTATTGGTTGAACAGAAATTATCAGAGGGTCTTCTAATGCTACTGCGGAACATTGTTAGCACCAATGAGCCGTCTAGCTTGGCTCACCAGGTACACATAACTTCTGAACATGTGTACAACACCAGAGGAGCAGCTTGGTAACGTAAGAACAAAAACAGCACCAAAAACACATTTTCTCAAACTCAATGGTATATATAGGCCAATAGAACTCTGGAATGCTCTGCCCAAAAACATCTTATCTACAATCCATGACAAAATTACTTTCAAAAAGCACATCACGAGATACCTCGCAAGTAACTTGTTGTCAAGTATGTAACTGTTATTTGTGTATTTGTTAATTTTGACTGGACTGTTAGATTTGATTTTATAATGTTAATTTGTCTTTTTTGTATTCAATTATATTTTTATGGTTTATTTTTTAGTTTAATTTGACTTATTCGTATTTTTAGTTGTACATTTGTATTGTATTTGCTTTGTTCAGGACCCCAGGAAGACTAGAGGCTCATTTGTGTGTCTCTTTAATAAATATAAACATAAACAGCGTCGTGCAATGGATCTAACCACTTAAACGTTTACTTACGTAATCCGCCAGGTGCATACTTGGCCCCCTCCTTTTTTCCCTCTATGCAAAAGCGCTTCGCCGAAAATAGCCGATCTACGAGCTCACCGTGCGCGTTGTGTTGCGACTCGTCGTGAGCTCACGCAGATCTGCTGTTTTCGATGAAGGTTTGCCCCTTTAGGCCTCATGTGGATAAACTAGGCATTACACGTTTGAGAGGTGGGGAGGCAGCTGCCTTATCTAACTCATTTAGTTATTGTTTTAAAGCACACTGAGGGGGAAATAGAAAACAGCTGCGTCTCTGGAGTGCCTGCGTTTCGCGTTGCTGACACAGAATTCAGTCGTTACTGCAGCGAGGCAGAGTGTGTCTGTCCATGAAGCTGATATTGTATAACAATGCCAGGGCCAGGGGCTCCCGTTGAACGCACCGCCCGACCATGGCCTACCTGGTAAATACAGCGAATCATCGATTGGTGTTGGTTTTCGAACCGCTCCTTTCATCCACTGCCATCTGCTTGTTGCGTAATCATTTCTCGAAGGCTTTGAGAAAACAACAAAAGCAGTTCACATGCGGGGCCCGTGCACGTGGCTCGGATTTCATGCAGAATTAATAATATAGTACCGGCTTAATATTAATGAACCTCCGAATAGGTATTTACACCGCCAGTAATTGGAGTTATTCCAGACAGCGTTGCGATTTGGGAACCGTATACGCATGAATTTTTTCTGTAATTAGTTAGTGTGCATTATAGAATTCCCATTATCAGTCACGACTATTTTACATTTCGGTAATTGGGGCATCAAAGGCACATGAATCGGTGCGCTGCAGAAACGTGATGCTGTATGCTGTGTGCACATTTGGGATAGTCTAATGGAAGATGATGGAAGGTGAGGGGGAACTGCTCCCTTCAACCTACACAAACATCTAGTATTGTCTTCAACCTGCCTTCAACCTTCAACCCACGCAAACACACACACACACACACACACGCACACACACACACACACACTCAGGAACCCACGCATGCACGCACACATGCACACACGCCAACCCTTTTCCCGTGCGTCAGAAGGTCTTTTTTTTTTCGTAGGTTCCCTCTATTCGCACGGCATGTTAATTTGGGCTGGCATCGTTGACATGAGAGGAAGATAAAAGGGAAGCTGGCTCTATGTTAATATCGCTTTGAAGATGGAGTCAAGTTGGCAATAGAAATCCTGGCCCCCTTTTTTTTTTTCCTCCCCTCTCTCTCTCGCTGTTCTTCCTGTATTCAGCACAGTGTCTGGGAGATGTGCAGACTCAGCTTAGCAACATGGCTTAGGTGCAGGAACACTTGAGGCTCTCGGCTTTCATCTCGCCCCTCTGGCGCAGGAATTATGTGGGACGATATTTTTTTGGGGTTGTTGTTGTTGTTGATGTTTTGTTAATGTACAGCTGGACATTTTCACCACTTAAGCCCTATTTCATACTTCATCGTGCGACAGCGTCGCGTGGAAAAAACGATTTCCGACACAGATACAGATATTTGGGTGCATGGTCAAATCCATTCCCCCGGAGGTGCAAACAACAGTCTGCATCGAAGTGGTTAAACAAATGCAGTATGAAAGTGTAACCTCAAGAAGAGAGTGAAATTAATGCATGGACTTGTTTTTTAATCACACCAATATTGCTCTTGCGAAGCACTTTTGTACTACTGTGTAGGTCATATTTATAGAGGTTGTTACTACCATTTGGCCGAAGGAGGTCTAGACTGTCGCCACCCTGGGTCTGGGACATGCAAACAAGCAGATTTGTATTATTGATAGCTAAAGACTGGACAGAGAGGCCATGCCATTAGACTAAAGATTTACGTCTAGATTAGCTTATAGATGCATCTTTTATTGCTGAGTAACTTTTTTCAAAGACATTTGGACGGTTAGGCCACACAGAGAATGAACGTGTACAGGACACAGAATTCCTTGTTACAATACGTCCCCTGCCCTCTGTTGTCACTTGGGGCGTATACCGCCGTTCCCTCTGCTCTGTTTCCACTGGAAACTTTCCCTCCATTATGTAACCGACATTGAAAGAAGCACTCCATATACGGATCCCTTTGTCAGCGCAGCAGCACATTAATTATGTCCTTTTCATATCTGTGTTGTGGGTGAATGCTCCACTTCCATGATACAGCCTGGATTGGGAGCACAAAATCCCCTCTATAATTGGATAGGTTTATCCGACCAGCTCCTCTGCCGGTGCAATGTATTTCGGCGTAGCGCCTCCTCGACCACTGCCGAAACAGATAGTGCCGGAGCGATGTATTACTGGAATTTTCCTCCTTAGCCACTTAACAGGGGGATCGACTCCGTTAACGAATACAGTAATTAAAGCCATTAAAGACGGAGAGCGCTAATGCATTTTTGCGCAGATAAAAGGCAGCGCGGTGGCAGTGGGGCTCGTTCTACCGGCAGGTCAAGATGAGTGTAATTAGCGGGGTATTAAAGTCGCAGCGCGGCGCGTTCAGTAACTCTCCCGACAAGACAAGATGGAGGTCAGCCTGCGTGGGACCGATAGGGATGCCTTCTCAACACGGTCCTCCACAATTCCATTATCATTTTCTTGAGGATCCTTGAACATGCTTCTTTCAGTGGCTGTCACTTTGGAGAGTATATTATGCCTAAGGCAGTGGTTCTCCAAGTAGGGGTCCAGGGGCCCCTCGGGGTTCCTTGAGTTCCCAGTTCTGTAGCTCTGTGAGAGTTATGGTGGGTCTTTTGAAATGCAATGGTTTGAGAAGAACCACTGGCCTAGGGCAGTGGTTTTCAACCTTTTTCATGCCAAGGACCCCTAAATTGATCCCATACATTTGGCCGCAGACCCCCATTTGAAAATGTTTTGTGCCAGGGACCCCCAGAAGCAAAGATATCAGTTAATTTTCGCTTAAAAAAATATATATATATTCAAAGATACACACGCTTTTTCAAGGTTTTTCAAAAATAGCAGATCTACAAGCTCATAGCGCGGCACTCGGTGCCGCGCTATGAGCTTGTGTATCTGCTATTTTTGAATAGCCAATGCTAAGTGGTTAAAAATGATTGTGACGTTATTAACTAATTTAGCTGGGGACCCCCTGCTACTCCCTCAAGGACCACTGGTGGTCCCCGGACCACTGGTTGAAAACCACTGGCCTAGGGGAACGACTGAGTGCACGAGTCTACAAGGCCATCAAAATGGTTGCCCTCCTGCACTACAATACATATTACGTAATGGTCGTAGTTCTGTGTTGGGACAGGAAAGGTAATCACTGCAATGCAATGCTGAGACCTATGTTGTAACATAGTACACGCTGCAAATTGTAAGCTTGTAGATCTGCTTTCTTTTGCTATTATGTTCAAGGTTGGGAAACGGGGCGGTGCTTTCTGTTCTGTGATGTCACGGCATAAACGGCCGGCCTATTGTCACAGCTAGCTTTGCATGCTGCTGGAAAAGGTTTGCCCTCCCTGTCTTTGAGTGCCACTTTTGGTTAAAAATAATCTATTTTTTCTTCAGATCTACTGGCCAATTTGCAGACAAATACCCCCCTATGTACAGTAGATTGATCCGTTTCTCCGGCCACAATCCTGGCTCTCCTATCACATAAAACCTTCCCCTTGATCCCTCTCTCTATCCTGTGTGTAAAGCCATCCTGTCTTTCCACTTGCTTTCTTCACCTTCCATCCATTTCACTACTCATGCTACATGCCATGGTCGGCCTCTTTCACTGCTCGTGAACATGGAAACGCCAGTCCATATACGGGGATGTGCACGCCATAACTCCGCACAACCTGCCAGAAATGTTAATAAACAGTGTGCATTTGGCAAAATGGGAACGAGTCTGCTTCGTCCTCCTGTCTATGTCAATGTTCAGTACCCAGATTGCATCGACATCTCAGATTGATTGGCCAACCCGTGGAAGAGAATAATGGATGCAGACAGACAGAGGCACAGGCGGACAGAGTTTTCTCATTTAAATTATGAGGGTGATCCGATAGTCGAATCGGTTAGTGGTACCACACGGGCTCTAATGCCTGGCAGCAAGTCCCTGGTTTGATTCCCAGCTGGCAGGACCATTTACTGCATGCCCTACTTTGCATGTTTCCTGTCTCTCTCCACTGTACCGCTCAGAAAAGGCCAAAAAATGTTTTTTACTTTTGGACAGTTTAGTTTGTATAATTACAGTAGGACTTCGATTCACTCCTTAACTTGCATACATGTCACTCACATCGCGTAAACATCTAAATAACAGTTTACTTGAATGTGGTTTCAAATTGATAGACAAGTTAGACAACTAGACATCACATTGCACAGTGAGTTTATTACAGCACGCAAGCCATCAATTAACTACCGAGTTGCCTCTTTTCCTGTCACTTACACAAATGGCCCTTTTCATAGACATGTCACAGCAGAGACAGCTTTTTCCCCATTTCCTTCTCCTTCGCTCAACAGTATAGCATCCGGATTTGTTGTCCGCAAATTTGATACGCGTTTCACACCGGATGCCTTTCCTGACAAAACCCTCCCCAATTTACCCACTCTAGTTGGCACACACTAACTTGTGCATTTCCAGCGGCCATTTCCAACTATACCTACAGTCACAATATGATGATGATGATAATAATAATGATAATCATACATACAGTATATACATACACTTTAGTGCTTTTCTAAATGCTTTACAAAAAATAAACAAAATAAAAACAACTTAAAGGGATATTTCACTTTCAAAAAAACTTTGGGTAATTTTATCGTCTGCTCAGGCTTTTGTGAGCCCCCCAGACCGTTTTTAAGTTGCTTTATTCAGTATTTAGATATTTGATATTCATTTTATCATACACGCCCCCATTCCTATACAAACCCATTATAACTTCAAACTCCATTTTTAACATGTTAGATTAATCAAAAACACCCATCCTTGGTTCTGGTCACTCACCCTGCCCTCCTAATACGCGAGGTGGCCGTGTTTTTTCGATAACTTTTTTCATTTATTTTATCTTATTTTTGTATTGTATTTACATTTTTTAATTTTTTGAGTAGACGATAAAATGACCCAAAGTTTTTTTGAAAGTGAAATATCCCTTTAAATATGCAGATATTGCAGCCTCACACAGCCTTGCTAAATAAGCTCACTCTGAGTCAGAAAGGGCCATGAACATACAGTAATAGGTGTGCTTCAGAAACACGTTTCCCTCTCCTCATCTCACCCTCAATAAAGATTTCCAGTGTCTGAGTAGTATCTACTCTGTCTGGTCAGTGGTGAGCTGCAGTGCTCTCAGGCTGGATGGGGTAATGGCGTAATGTTAAATAAGTGCTATTACAGTCTGTATCACAGCGTCTCTGTCGGGTGTGAACCTCGTATGTCCAAAACTGTTACTGTTCAGCAGTGGTGGAAAGTAACTAAGTACATTTACTTAAGTACTGTGCTTATGTACAATTTTGAGGTATTTGTAGTTTACATGAATATTTCCAATACTTTTACTTCTACATCTCGGAGGCAAATATTGTACTTTTACTCCACTACAATTATTTGAAAACTTTAGTAACTAGTTACTTTTCAGATATAAATTATGATATTATGAAACATACATTAACCATTTTAGCCCTATTTTATACATAGGCACCGAGTGCCGCGCTACGAGCTTGTAGATCTGCTATTTTTGAAAAAACGTGAAAATATGTGCAAATCTTTGAATATATATTGTTTTAAAGCGAACATTTGTAACTCAAATCTTTGCTTCTGGGGGGTCCCTGGAACAAAATATTTTGAGATGAGGCTCCGCGGCCAAATACATATACATTTTGGGGGCCCTTGACATGAAAAAGATTGAGAACCACTGACATAGTAACATTTGTAGAATCGGCCTCAGGTCTTAAAAAAAAATTGAACACAGGTATTTTTACTTGTACTTCCTCCACCCCTGACCTACAGTTCAGGGATAATTGCAGACACATGGCCGACACAAGCCTAAAGCTGTATTATCAGGGCAAGTTGATGTGCTTTACACAGAGCACTGAACTGTCACCTCTCTGCGGAAGGAACTCGTCAATGTGTCAAACACAGACAAAACTCGGCCGCCAAACACTAGTCCTGTTGCTGCAGGTGGTTTGGTAAACTTCACGGCTGAAGAAGCACGCATTGGAGTTTATCCAGGCGGAAAAGGAGAACCAAAACGCTAGAGCAGGAAAAACGGCCACCTTTGGCGTTCCGAAGAACGGCGGGCGTTCAGAGGGTCAGCGCAGCAGGCTGCCTTTTCCTTCCACTGTTGTTGTGAAATGCCGGGACGACTTCCCATTGTTCACGGGGACAGTTCCTCGTTGACAGCAATGTTCATCTATCCACTTAACCAGTTTCAACCTGGCGTCCCTATTTTTTGGGTCGTGTGATTATAGGTGACATTTTCAAAAATAGCTGAGCTTGTAGATAGAGAAGCATTTGTGTCATTTTAGATTTGAGCTAAAAAGTATTATTTTACACTTTGGGCTATTCAAATACATATACATTTTGGGGTCCTTGACATGAAAAAGTTTGAGAACCACTGATATAGAAACATAAGTTTTTTTGTAAAACAGTTTTAAAGACAGGATTTAAAGACATTTTTGTAGAATCGGCCTCGGGTCTTAACACATCGGGTGCCGATCACGGTCTGAACCGTGTGTTTACATAGTAGCGCTCTGGTGCCGTTCACAGTCTGAACCGTGATTTCAGTCTTTTTATTTTTTTTCGTTTTTCTCCGCATGGGCGGGGCTAGAGCAGCTCTGGGAGTACCCATTGTGATCTTGAGAAGGAAGGGCCAGATAGATCACCGGAAACAAAAACATGGCTTCCATCCGCTTCCTGTCTATTTCCTTCTTTAAAACGCCTATATCTCCGAATCCGTTTCCGGTGGTGAAAACCGGTCATGCGCGATCCCCCCCCGTTGTAACTTGCGAGTGAAATGTTATGGTTCCAGGCTGTAGCCAGGGTCATCGCTCAACATTTTTTTTACGTGGATTTGCTGGTCGCGGAGTCTAAAGCTTTAAACAGCAAAGCGCAGTCAATGGGGAGAATGCTGGCACCCAACGTAAGTTGATATGAAAAAATGCTGTCACCCGATGTGTTAACAGGTTAAAGAGAAAATGACAAGACTTTTCTTTTTACTTATACATGTTTTGCTATTAATTATATCATCATTAAAATCGTAGTTTCTTGCCAATTATTTGGGCTCTCACTCTCGCAATAATATATCCTCACGGCCCGCCCAGTGGGCCCCCGGCCCCACAGGTAGGGAAGTGCTGGCCCTTGGTGATCATGTGTGTTTATGTCACACACACACACACACAGCTGTGAGGAGAGTGCTCAAAGGACAGAGGAGGGTGACACTAGCAGTGGCTGAGTGACCAGTCGGCTCAAAGTGCCACAGACAGGGCCACCGCACACTGAACTGTCACCGCCAGCGCTCCGCTGGCGGACGGAACTCAACATGTCAAACATGGCCGCCATACAGGGCTGCTGCAGATGGCATGTGGTGGAAAGTAACTAAGTACATGTACTCAAGTATTAAGTACAAATTTTGTCAGGTACTTTTACTTCTACTCCACTACATCTCAGAGGCAAATGTTGTACTTTTACTCCACGACAATTATTTGAAAATAGTAATCATGATAGTTAATCATTTTATACATTAACCACTTCAGCTTCAACTTCTTTTCAAAAGATGTATTTATATTATAGATGAAATGCATAATTCTGCATAATGAGTACTTTTACTTCTGCGCTTTAAGTACATTTTGATGCCTATACTTTAGTACTTTTGATACATTTTGATTATCGGACTTTTACTTGTAACAGATTGTTTCTACATTGCAGTGACCGGCAACGGTTCCGGTATAGGAGACCCAAAGAGTCTCCTTTGTGTCTCCTACCGGAGCCGCTGCCAAGTGCCTACCGGTCCACTGGTCATCAAATTATTGGCTTAGGAATGAGACAAAAAACAAAAAAATATCAATGAATTCAAGTCTCCATGGGGTGACTAATCGATAGAAAAAAAGTAATTTTGTAGGTGAACTATCCCTTTAAGTACAAAATGTCTCTTTCCACCACTGGCAGATGGTTTAGTAGAATTCACTGCCGAGGAGACTCTGGCGTTGTTCCGGATGCAAAGGGAACAGAACACAGAGGGTGATAGCTGAAGCTCTAGTTGAATTTTCCATCACAGGTGTGATGGAAAATTCTGTAATTGTATTCTTGCGCTGTAAAGCACTTTGAGCAGCATTTCATGTCATGAAAGATGCTATACAAATAAAGTTTATTATTGTTATATTTAATGACAAATGGTAATTCCATTGTGCAAATTATGTGATTATCGTTGGATTTTTCTGAAGTACTTTAGTATAGTATAGTTTGAAGGCCAAAAGGGCATTTTGATTAACCCATTAAGACCTGGAACGCATCTGTGTCACTTCTGGATTTGAGCTAAAAAAGAATTATTTTACACTTTGGCTATTCAAAAATAGCAGATCTACAAGCTCATAGCGCGGCACCGAGTGCCGCGCTATGAGCTTGTAGATCTGCTATTTTTGAAAAACCAAGAAAATGTGTGCAAATCTTTGAATCTTTTTGATTTGTTAAAGCGAACATTTGTATATTTGCTTCTGGGGGTCACTGGAAGAAAATATTTTGAGATGGGGGGGGCCAAAATACATTAATGTTGTTGTCCTTGACATGAAAAAGTTTGAGAACCACTGACATAGAAACATAAGTTCTTTTTCAAAAAACTGTTTTATATTTAGAAGACATTTGTAGAATTAGGAACAGTCCATGTCCTGGCACCATGAGGCAGAGCCCGTGGCACAGCCTTCTCCAAGAGTCTATAACATTGATGGAAAACAGACACGGAGAATACAATTCTACAACATTTGTTCTGAAGCAGAAGCTGTGGAGCAGTCGCATTTCACTGTTATGCAATGTTTTTGTCATGAAATCCAAATGCT